>NC_056737.1:262668509-262718461 GCF_019279795.1 Protopterus annectens
TTGGACAGATGGGGTAAGAAGGTATATACTTCAACTCTTGCTATTAGGGCATTGAATTGTCAATTTCACATGTCGAAGTACCAGCAACATATTACGGAACTTATTAAACAAAAAGTGGCAACCTTTACAGACTGTGCAGAAAATAAAGAATTGCAGGAGCTTATGCACTCTGCAAGCCAAGTCAGTAGGCATACTTTGCAGTGTGGCTTTGATGCCCTAGAAACATCTTGCCGGGCAGCAGTCACTGGTTCTGTACTGAAGACATGCTTGGCTCAAGAAGCAGACCTTGCCAGACCATGTCAAATCAAAGTTACTAGACGCTCCTTTGAACAAAGACAGTTTGTTTGACACCAAAGCAGAAGAGGCTCTTAAGATGGAAGAAAAAGCTAAGTCTATGCAGGCAGTTGAAAAATTCTTACAAGTGCAACCCCCCCAGATTCAGTAGGCATTGCCCTTCGAAACACTGGTCTTTTCCAACCCCTTCCAGGCCTTCTCAAGGCAGACCCAGGGGAAACCAGACCACCCAGACTACAGTCTCAGGGTATGCAGAGATCTAAGCAATGTAGTGCCCACACTCCCAAAGCAGGGAGTGGTAAGCCACCTCCTTATGGAAAAAACTCACAATGACTAATGTATTCCACTCCCCATCCCTTCCCAATTGCTTGTGCCCCAGGAGGAAAACTTGCCCTTCATGCAGAAAACTGGATGTCTGTCACTCAAGACCGATGGGTCCTCAACATTGTTTTCCAGGGGTACAAATTTTGCTCCCACTCACTGCCAACCCCAAGAGGGTTCCCAGCCCTTCCTCCTCTCCATCAGAGCTATTCAGCCAGTTCCAGTAGAACAGATAGGTCAAGAATTCTATTCCAGACTCTTCCTGGTACCCAGAAAGGAGGGCTCTTGGTGCCCAATCCTGGCTGTTTCAATTCTCAACACCTTCCAGGTGGTACCAAAATTCAAAATGCTTACCCTGCAATAGCTTCTACCTATGCTAACCAAAGATGCCTGGTTTAGTCACCTTAGACTTAAAAGAAGCCTATCTGCACAGCCCTATAATGGAGTTATGCAGGAAGTATCTCCATTTCGTGGCAGGATTTATGCATTATCAGTTCTCTGCACATCCCTTTGGCTTTATCCACTGTGCCCAGAGTATTCACAAAATGCCTGACTCCAGCCATTGCATACTACAGGCAGAGAAATATCTAAATTTACCCGTACTTGGATGATTGCCTGATTCACGTGGACAATCAGGAGTTGCTGTTGCAGCACCTGACACTTGTGAAAAACCTTCTCACTTCCTTGGGGTACACCATCAACGAAAAGAAATAAACTGGTACCCAGTCGAAAGATTGCATTTCTGGGAGCAAGCTTGGACACAACATCCCAATGGCATTCCTCACTTCAGAAAATCAAGTCTTTCTGACAGCTTACTTCAAACAAATGGCCACCAGAACCCAGCTATCTGCAAGAAAAATACAGCAGGCCCTAGGGTTCATGGCCTCATGCATACTGCTAATTCCATATCCAAGACTGCATATGAGGAAACTTCAGTGGTACTTAAAAAGTCTTTGGTGCCAACATTCTCAAGAACTGGAAACAGTCATTCCTATTATTCCCTGTGTAAGGGCAGAGTTCCTTTGGTGGGCAGAAGCATGCAACCACAACAAGGACTGCCCTTTACTCTACCCCACACCACCCAGACCCTAACCACAGATGCACCAGACTATGCCTGGGGAGCACACGCAGGCTGCAAATGAATTCAGGGCCACTGGAGCCCAAGTCAAATTCATCTGCACATCAACCAAAAAGAGATGCTGGCTGTGCAGAGTGTCCTGACAGCTTTCAGGTCCCTACTCCTTCCAGGACAACTTCTAATAAAAACAGACAACACCACAATTATGTGGTACATCAACAAGCAGGGGGGAACCCACTCTGCAGGTTAGCCATGGCCCTGTGGAACACTGCCTTGGACATGCAAGTCCATCTGTAAGCTCAATTCCTGCCAAGCAAACAAAAAACTCACTGGCAGATGACTTGAGCAGAAACCTCCTAGACTCACACGAGTGGCAATTGGAGCCCAGCACTTTCACCCTTCTGATTCAGAAATGGGGGACCCCAGAGGTGGATCTCTCTGCCCCCCCCTACAGCCACCAGCTCAGCAAATTCTGCACCGGGAACCCTCACAGCAGGGCCTGGAAAGTGGATGCCCTGTCCTTTCAGTGGGTAAATCTCTCAATCAGTGCCTTTCCCCCTTCTCTCAAGATTATTACTCAAGATAAGACAGAACAGACCAAGGACAATTCTGATTGCCCTGGACTGGCCACACCAGCACTGGTACCCACTCCTGCGCAGTCTGTTTCCGGTGCCACCCTGGCATCTACACCAGAAACCAACCCTGTTCTCTCAGCAGGAGGGACAGATTTTGCATCCGCAACTGCAAGCCCTAAATCTTGCAGCCTGGCTTATTCCTTGAATTCTCCCACAGCAACCCTAAGCAAACAGGTGCTGGACATCATTCTTGAAGCCAGTAGACCCAGTACTAGAAAAGCCTATGCTAAGTGGAAAAGGTACTGCTCCTGGACTCACTCTAAAGGAGCGGACACAACTCTGCCCTCCCTGCCTCTAATCCTGGATTACTTGGCAGATCTACTCCACAAAGGCCTGTCCTTCTCCATTAAGATGAATGGCCTCAGCCATTTCTGCTCATTACAACACTGAGCCACCTCTCTTCTCACACCCTCTGATCAAACAGTTCCTGATAGGGGCAAACAACTTAATGCCCCCAAGGAGAGCACCCACCCCTCTATGGGACCTTAACTTTGTACTGGAAAAGCTCACTCTTCCCCTCTTTGAACCTGCAGCATCAGCAGATTTAAAATTCCTCTCTTGGAAAACAGCCTTGCTTCTGGCAATCACTTCAGCTACAAGAGTGTCCGAGCTACAAGCACTTACGGCTGTGGGAACCCTTCATTATTTTCCATGCTGACAGGGTTTCCCTCAAGGCTAACCCTTCTTTTATGCCTAAAGTAATGTCCATTGTGGCTCTAAACCAATCTGTCCATTTGCAAACCTTTTCCCCTAATCCTCAGAATAAAGGGGAAAAGATCATGCACTCCTTTGACGTGCACAAGACGGCTCAGATTCTACCTTGATAGGACAAAGCCCTTCAGAAAAGCTGACCAGTTACTAGTCAGCTTTGCATCAGGCACAGAGGGCAAGGCCATTTCAAAACAAACTTTCCAAATGGATAGCGCACTGCATCCATTTCTGCTACAAGCACCATGGGGAAACCTACCCCTCAGGGGGTCAGAACACATTAAACTAGGGCACCATCTACCTCAGCAGCAATTTTCAGGGGAGTCCCTACCAGGGATATCCTGGAAGCTGCTACCCGGAGTTCTGTACACACCTTCACCAAGCATTACCACTTGCTTATCTTTTCCAAACCCAGGGCAGGTTTTTAAACTGCAGTCCTGCAAGGCATACTAGCCAGCCCTAACTCTTCTTGACTGTCCCCACCCTTCAGCTTTGGGAATCCACCCAAGTATGATGACTGCAACAGTGAAACATGAAGAACATAGGACAGTTGTGTACACTTACCATAAATGTAGATGTTCGAGTGTATTCACTGTTGCAGTCCTGGTTTCCCTCCCTCCATCCCCCATATAGCATCTTCCCCTAGGGAGACATAAGCTTCCCATGGTGGCTTTTTGCCACCAGGAGCACTTTTCCTCATCTCCTTGTGCTTCTGATGTGTTAGGGCAAGAAAAACTGATGTAATGACGTCTGCTGCGCTGCTTTATAGCACTGACCTGACGTTAGACTACAGGCGACTGCAGCCGATGCAAAAAAACATTGACTCTGGTATTTGGGCCGACCGAGGGCTAACACAGCAGGGATAACCCCCAGGTAATGACTGCAACAGTGAATGCACTCTAACATCTACATTTATGGTACGTACTTAGCATACCAGAAGTGCTGTTGCTAAACTTAGCAGGGAGCTTTAGTCCCTGATGAAGTCAACCAAAGCCAGATAAAAGGTAAAAATAGCCACTCAGGCTAAAGACGTCCAGAAAGCTGCCTTTAACTATATTAGAATCCTCAAAAACAATATCCAGCACTGCACAGACCTAATGGTAAATTATACCATCTACTCGGACCCGGCTGACAGTGAGTCTACTTGCAGATAAATTTAGCTCAAACTTCACCCCCTTCTTTTTCCAATATTCCCAGATCAGATGCCTGCATCTACTTCTCCCCCCATCTCCAAATAACAAGTCCATAAGGCACTGTCCAAGGCCAAGAACATTGTTTCTGTGGGGCAAAATAACCTACCAGGTTGCCAGCTAACTAGCCTGAAACAGGAACCGTCAGATCTCCTATGCAGATTATTCAGTATATGCTTCCAAGCAGGCTGTGTGCCAGCTAAAAGGTTGGGCAGCAGCAGCCGTCATCCCCAATCAGTTGACCTAGGTGGTGATAGATCCATAAACCCTTTAAGAAATCTGTAAGGCCATGAAAAGTATCATTGTGGAATTACTAGACAAAGACATAGGCAACCTACATACCCTTGACTCAAGCCAGTTCAGTTTTGTCAGTCAGATCCTGTATATACTCAATCTGATTGACTTTGAGAAGGCTACTGAAGTTGTAGATGAGAGAATATCGGTACACACCACATGTCCAGATTTTACTAAGGCATTCAACTCCATTCCATACACTGGTATAGTTTATAAACACTCAGCAAAATGTCAATCCCTGTGTAACTCTATGGCAAGCATATTGGCTTACAAGCAGAACCCAGAAAATTGAGGTGAGTGGCTCCATTTCCTACAAAAGACCGGTCACCAGTGATGTCCCTTAAGGCTTTGTCCTTCAGACATTCCTTTTGCATTTACTTGCGAGAGGTCAAAGCCAAGTTTGCTGACTACTGTAAACTAGGTGCCATTACTAACACTCCAGAGGGCACCAAGACCTTCCAAAAGGCCCTTGCTTTTGCAAGTAGCTGGTATCAAAGCCATGGACTAAAACTAAATGCTAAAAAATATATAATGCTATTCTTTGCAAGCACGATTTCCATTGCAACTCCCACATTGAGACACCACATGAAAATCAATGCAGTAGTTGGGGACCAGTGAACCGATGGAAACAGTGAACAGTCCTTCAGTCAACATCTATCCACTATTATAAGACAATAGTTTTGCATTGCACAGCTTAGTAATAAGGGTATGGTGTTCAGGTCCAGAGATGTGATCATTCCACTGTATTTGGCACTTATTAGACAAGTCATTGAGTGTAATGCTCCTTTTGGCTTGTACCTGTCCAAACACCTGACACAACTTTAATACCCACTACATTTTCTCACCAAGAAAATAAAGGATCTTAATCATAGGAACTACAGTGATGGTCTCAAAGCCTTGTCTCTAATTTTAGTATAATGCTAGATCTGAAGTAGTTAACTTCATTTGTGCAGCAACTTTTGGGAATCGGATCCGACCTCGGATCCGAGCCGGCAGTTTTCAACAGCTTTAGATCCGAGCTCCAAGCTCCTCCCCCTACCCATAACCCCCTGCCAACCCTGACTGACCTCAGATCTAGTTTGCTGCGGTTTAGTTCAGCAGCTTGATTCAGAGTTTCCAGGCGTTCTCGTTCTCTTTGTGAGAAAAATTTAACTTTTATAACATTTTTCTTTAACCTTTGGTGTGAGTGTGTGTTTAGCTCCCCCTTTCTGTCTAAAAGCTCTCTTAGTTTAAACTATTTTATTTCTATTTAACCTCCCCTTTCCTCGTGGTTCCGTCAGGGTTGTGTGTATGTGCTTGGGGCCCTAGTGTGTGTGAGTTACTTTCTTAGTTATGTCTGAGGCCCCAAAGATAATATTTTCTAAGTGCACCGAGTGTGGCCATAAGCTGTCCCCAGCGGATGGCCACACTCTGTGTCTTGTGGTTGAACACCTGTCCTCTGGTTGTACCATTTGTGCAGCATTCAACCCCAGGGCACTCGAGGACCGGAGGTCCAAGCTGATTCCGGCGGGTCTTCTGCCACCGGGCTCGGCTTCTACCTCTGGTCTTCCCGTGGCTCCCGCTGCGGCGGCTGCCACTCCTGCTTCCCTCTCCCCGGCCAGGACTCAACCTCCCGCCTTAAGCCCGTAGGAGAGGGAGGCCAGGAAAGAAAGGAGGAGGGAGAAGCACCACAAGCGGCGGGCCGAGGTGTCCGCTTCGGTCCCCCCCGGCTAAGCGGTCTTCTTTCTCCAGGTCTTCAGGGTTTCCTCCTCTGATCCAGTCCCAGTGCTTCTCACCGGGTCCTGAGGAGGAGGAGACCCAATCGCCTTTGAGGTCATCGTGGCGACACTCCCGCCCCGCCTCGGTGGCCTCGTCGAGATCCACTAGAAGTCTCACAGATGCAAATTTGGACCGGATGATGAGAAGATTCCTCCAGGCCCAACTGCAGATGGGAGTGCTCCTGCCACCCCCCCCCCTCCGGGTGGAGCTCGACCCCCTTCTTTGCCCCGATAGTTCCTTCTCTGTCCCGTTTCTCGGGTTCGGAGCTGGGCAGCCTTGGAGCCGGGGGTGTGTCGGCGCCGATAGTCTTGGGTACTTCGGCGCCGACAGTTGGATCCGAGCTCTCTGAGCCGAGGGCTGAGCATCGGATCCAGCGGTATCGGTATGCCTTCGGCTCCTTCTGGGTCGGAGCATGCTGGTCCGTCGGATCCAATCGCTTCGGCGCCGGCCCTGATCCGTCCGTCGGATCCGAGGGAGAGTCTGCTTTCGGATCCCAGAGAGAGCGGCTCTCCCTCTGCATTCGACGTGGTGGAGAGGGTCCTGTCGAGGGATTCCAGGCCCCTGACCCTTGCCACGGCTCCACCCTGCACTCCTTCTCAGTTGGGCCCGACTTCCATCACCCGGCCTCAGGGACAGCCTGCTTTGACGTCCCAGGTAGTTCCATTGGAACAAGAAGTTGCTGGTGAGACGTCCTCGGACAGCCCCCCCCTCACAAGCGAAGGTGCAAGAGGAGGCACCTGGACTCCCCCGAGTCCTTGACTGAGGACACGGATTTGTAGGAAGGGGAAGGCTCCCCAAGATCACCCCCCGAAGATGTCTCATTTGGTGACATCATGGAGATGCTCAGAATAAAGGAGGGGTGGTCTGCCCCAAAGTCTACCTCGGACGAATCCGTGTTCCTGGAGGCGTTTGAAGCAGGCCCGTCTACCTCTTGGGTGTCCCCTCCGGCTGAACCCCTGGTAGACTTGATCACTACCAGGGCGTGGAAGGAGCCGGACACTGTGGAGCCAGTCCCCAAGCGCCAAGATCCTTAGCCCACCCTCTGACAAGCCCCTCTGGAGTAAGGGTCCTCTGTAGATGCCATGCTGGTGACGGCGGCCACCAAGAGGGAACTTGCTCAGGAGAGTCCCTCGGTTCATCTCCCTAGCAAGGAGTCTCATAGCCTAGTATGAACCTATGAACCTATCTGCCCAAGGGCATTTATAAGCCTAGCCAGAGTTTTGTGGCTTTCGCCACCCCTTTAGTTTGGAGGATACTATGCCCATTATTTTGCTGTGCCTCTGTTGAGCAGAGACACTGAGATGATCCCTGGGGTATATCTGCGATCTCCCATCCATTGGTCAAGATTTTTCTTGAACAAAGCCAGCGAGGTGCTCTGCCTCACATGTACCGGGATTTTGTTCCACAGCATAGGGAGTCTCTGGGTGATGAATCTGTCCCTCCAGCACGTCCTATTAATAACCGTATCAAGGTTTAAGTCTCCCGCCTTTGTAGTTCTGAGGGATCTAGATTTTTTGAGGTGAAGCATGTTCATCAATTCTGGGTTGGACATGGCCTTGTATGTCAGGCACAGGTCACCTCTGAGCAGACGTGTTTACTGAGTAGAGCTGAAGTTCCTTCAGTCGGGCAGCATAGGACATATTTTTGAGACCCTTTATCCTTCTGGTGAGGAACATTTGGGGCCTTTCCAGTTGTTGCAGGTGTTGTGTCAGATACATTCCGAATGGGGCATTGTACTCGATCATTGGCCTGATGAGTGATGAGTACAGGGGGACGATGACTTCCTTTGATCTAGATGCGAATCCCTTCATGATCAGGTGGGCAATGTAGAAGGTCTTCCTAACTACTTTGGCAACGTGAGTATCAAATGAAAGGTTACTGTCAACCTGGATACCCAGATCCCTGATAACCTCTTCTGTGCTTAGTGGGTTGCCGCCTATATGGTAGCTAGGGGTAACCTTGTTTTTCCCGAAGGGTATGACTATGCATTTTTTGGCGTTTAACTTTAGGCCATGGTTCTGGCACCAGTTTTCCGTTACTATAAGACCCTTCTGAAGGATATCTGTGTCAGATGTGTTCTCAACTATGGCGCCCAGTTTGCAGTCATCTGCAAATTTGGTCAGCCATAATCCTCCTGTGTTTGCTTGTACTTCTGAAAAGTAGATGCCGAACAGGAGAGGGCCCAGGACTGAGCCCTGTGGGACACCACTTGTGACAGGCTTTGAGTCTGACATGGCGCCAGTAACTCTGAGCCTGTCGGTTCTGTCACTTAGCCAATTTGCAACCCATCTTGTGACGTATGGGTTTACATTTAAGCTGATGAGTTTTTCAATGATACCTGAGTGGGGTATTGTGTCGAAAGCCTTTGCCAGGTCGAGGTAGGCTGTGTGGACTGCCTTTCCCTCATCAATGGCCTTGGTGACTGTTTCAAAAAAGTCCACCAGGTTTAAAAGGCATGATCTGCCCTTGACAAAGCCAAACTGGGTCGGATCCAAAGTTTGCAAGTCTCCTATGTCTTTATTTATGAGTTCCATTATGATCCTCTCCATAGCTTTGCAGATCAATCTTGTCAAGCTGATGGGATGGTAATTTCCCAGGTCGGTGGAGGCACCTCCTTTGTGAAGTGGGACCACAGTTGCCGTGCACCACTCCTTAGGCACGTATCCTGAGGTGAGGTTAAGATTAAACAGCTGCCCTAACTGCGGGTTTAATTCCTCATTGAGTTTGTGGAGCACACATCCGGGGACACCATCTGGTCCCGTGGATGCTGTGTTTTTTGCCTTGGAGAGAGCAGTTCTCACCTGAGCATTTCAGATGTTTGGGGGGCTATAATTCTCTGGTATGGATATCTCACCTTTTGTGGGGGAGGGGGGAGAGAAGTTTGCACTGAACCTGTCAGCCAGTATGTTGGCAATGTCTGTAGGTTCAGTAATTTTTACATCATTTTGAACTAATTCTGAGCATATCTGGGAGTTTCCTCCCAGGTTTCTAACATAGCTAAAGAAGGCCTTATGGTTGTCCTTTGAGTCCTTGGCAACTTTTCTCTCAAAATTTGCCTTGGATGATTTTATGAGATCTTAATTTTTTACTTATAATGATCAAGGGTGTTTTCCCTTTTAAGGATTTTGCTCTATCTTGTAGTAGCTTCCTCCTTTTGTTGTAGAGCTTGTTTATGGCTGGGGTCCACCAAACTGGACGCTTGCCTTTGGTACAAAGGGTCTTTGTTTTGTTTGGGATTGCCTGATCCATGCAGTCCTGTAGGTGCTGGTAGAAGGCATTTGTAAGTGATTCAGCGGTTTGAGTAATGGTTTCCGCAGTCTCGGGGGCCATAAGAGAGACCACACTAGCCTTTAGAAGTGTGAAGTCGGCTTTTGGTCGATGGACCGCCTAGGGAAGCGGGTGTTTAGTTCGGCTACCTTCTCTGTGAGGTCGCTGAACTACATGGCACATGTGCTCCGACTGCAGCGGGACCTTATCAAAGAGTACGCTGCGTCGCCCCCCGAGTCCATGTCGGCGCAGAACAAACAATTGCACTCCACCCAAATGGCCACTCTATGATCCATATCTAACACCTCTATGCGGCTTCTGTCTCATGCCACGGAAAGAGCCGCTAGAGCCGGCAGAGCGGGCCGCGTTATGAGACGTCAGGCCTGGCTCTGGCACTGTGATTTCGCTGAACCCTTTAAGGGGTCGTTCGCTAATGCCCCTTTTGATGGTTCTGCCCTCTTCGGCAAAACCGTGCGAGATACTTTGGTCCAGAGCGAAAAGGACTGGAAGACGTCTGCCGTCTGAGTCCCCTTCTCTGCTCCCCAGAGGTCCTTTTCTAAGAACCAAAAGGGACAGAAGAAGATGTGGTTCCGGAAGTCGCAACAGTCCCATCCCGCTCCGGACTCCCAGCCCTTCTGTGGCAGAGGAGGGCAGGGTGGACGCCACCCTAGACGCAGAGGGGGCCCGCGGAACTTTGGATCCAGAGAACCCTTCTTGGACCAACCCACGCAACACCCCTGAGGGGTTGCCCGACTGCTGCACTCTGGAGGCAGTGGAGGGGGCATTTCTCTAAGCACCCAGCAGCTTGGGAGTCCATCACGCCAGACCGCTGGGTGCTTCGCATCATATCCAGAGGATACCAAATTCCCTTTTCTCGTTACCCACGCAGCCCCAGATACCTCCTCGATGTCCCACCCGATCAGAGGGAAGGCCGCAGCAATGGAAATCCAACACGTCCCCCCAGACCAGTGCGGGTCCGGGTTTTAC
Source organism: Protopterus annectens (assembly GCF_019279795.1). Taxonomy (NCBI): domain Eukaryota; kingdom Metazoa; phylum Chordata; order Ceratodontiformes; family Protopteridae; genus Protopterus; species Protopterus annectens. The sequence continues at coordinate 262,679,042 of NC_056737.1, forward strand.
TCACGGTTCTTCTTGGTGCCAAAAAAGACGGGGGACTTGAGACCGATCCTCGACCTCTCTTCCCTGAACCTGTCAATAACCAAAGAGAAGTTCCGCATGGTCACTCTTCAATCCATCCTGCCCCTTTTGCGGGAGAACGATTGGATGTGCTCTATAGACCTCAAGGATGCGTACTACCACATTCTGATGGACAGGCAATCCGGGAGGTTCCTCCGCTTTCGGCTGGGAGCCAGTCAGTTCCAATTCAGGGTCCTCCCCTTTGGTCTCACCACAGCCCCCAGGGTGTTCACCAAAGGTGTTAGCAGTGATAGCGGCCCACCTGAGGCTCCAGGGAATTCAGGTCTTCCCGTACCTGGATGACTGGCTCCTGACCGCCCTGACAAGGCATCTACTCTCTGCAGCCAGAAACTACTTTCTTCATTTAGCTCCCCGGCTGGGGATCACTATCAACATAGAGAAGTCGTCTCTTACTCTGACTCAGACTATAGACTTCATAGGGGCCAGATTGGACACAAACAAGCTCCTAGCTTTCTTGACCACAGACAGACTACTATCCCTGAGACTACACGTGCAGGCTATTCTGCAATCTCCAGCTCCCCTGGCGGAATTGGTCCTTAGGGCTCTTGGCTCAATGGCGACAGAGATCAACCTATTGCCAATGGCACGTTTGAATATGAGGGTCTTACAATGGACCCTCCAGGTCCAGTGGTCCTTTCTTCACTATCCTCTGAGCCATCCCGTTCCCCTCAGCAGGACCTGCAAGAGGGCCCTCCTATGGTGGCTCCAATCTCCGGAGCTCCAGCAAGGACACCTTTTTTCTACGACCCCTCCCCTAGCCACGGTGACCACGGATGCCTCCCTCCTTGGGTGGGGGGGGGCATTGTTCGGGCAGGACAGTCCAAGGCACGTGGGACCTCACTGAGACCTCACTGCATATCAACGTCCTAGAGATATGAGGGCAGTGCTGTTAGCGTTGCAAGCACTTCAGGACCTTCTTCCTCTAGGAACGATTGCGATTCAGACGGACAACATGTCGGTTGTCTGGTACATCAACAAACAGGGGGGAACCAGGTCTTACCCACTCTGTCGAGAGGCCATGAGGGTGTGGGAATGGGCGATCTCCACCAACCGCTTTCTCATAGCAACGCACATTCCGGGACGGTCCAACATTCTAGCGGACAAACTAAGTCTCACCATCCTGTTACCATATGAGTGGTCTCTGAATCCCGAGATAGCGAATCGGATCTTCGCCAAATGGGGACAACCCTGTTGCAATCGCTTTGCCTCTCCCTCGAACACAAAATGTTACGACTACTTCACTCTCATTTCCCCCTCCGGGGAACCCCTGAGAGACGCTCTGGTGCATGCTTGGCCTCCCGGTCTTCTTTATGCTTACCCTCCTCTTCCTCTGATGCTGTAGTTTCTGCAGAAAGCCAGTCGGTTGGGGAGCAGGATTATCCTCATTGCCCCGTTTTGGCCTCGTCAAACCTGGTTCCCTTACCTTTGGTCTCATCTGGTGAATCCTCCTTGGGATGTCCTTCAAGAATGCAACTGCAGTCATAACATATGGGTTGTCCTGCCTCAGGCAGCCCTCGGTCGGCCGGATTCCAAAGTCTGGGTCGGCGTCGGCTGGTGTTGCCTCCTCTCAGACGTCAGCACGGCTGGAGTATAAAGGCATCTGCCGACGCCATCTTCAGTCTTTCTTGCCGCGCGGTGCCCGAAGCAGAAGCAGTTCGCAAGTGCCGGTCGGTCAGCTCCTGTGTTTTCAGTACCGAAGTCATCTAAAAGCTAAGTACCCTATTGGGGAACATTTTTTCTTGCCTCAGCCGATGTCAGAACAAATTGAGAAAGTTAATAATTGTTTGTCTTGTGGTAAACAAATACCTCATAAGGACTTCCATTCTTACTGCCTTCCTTGCCTGGGCCCAGACCACAACGTCTCAGCCTGTGCTGCCTGTGCTTGCTTTAATAAGCGCACTCTCAGGCACCGGGCAGAATTTGCTGAAGACTTTTTCGGCGAAGCCTTTGCGTATATCATGCCGTCGGATTAACCGACAGCTCAATCTTCCAAAAAATGGAAGGACCGGGACCGACATCCTCGGCCCGCGTCCTCTACCGATACTACTCCTAGACCCTCCACTAGTGCTTTGGTCCCTGCGGAAGCGGTAATTCAACCACTCCAGGCCGACGACACAGCGTTAGCACGTCCTTCGGTCCGGGAGACCTCTCCGGTGCCGGTTGTTGATTTTCCCCCGGAAACCGAAGTTCTGGATTTACCCGACACCATTTCGGTGGACAAGGTCACTCCTGCACGTGGGGCTGCTAGGCCTCCTGTTTCTATGTCCATCAAGGCCTTTGCACGTGCTAAGGCCGCTAGCCAGGCCAAGGCCCATCCTAAACCTGCTGTCCAGGCCTCCTCTTCTGATAAACAGATAAAGTCTCTTGCTGCAGACCTTATTTCTCTTATCAGGGGGTCTCAGCCTCACCCAGACAGAGGTTTTCAGCCTCCTGCAGAGAAAAGGCCTAGAACTGAGCAGACTGAAAACCTCTCTTCAGATGAGGCCTCTGGGGATTCTGAGCATTCAGATACTCAGGAAGAATCCTTCCAGGCCTATGAGGACTCTGATGCTGAGGAATCAATTCCTCTGCCTCTCCTCCAGAGGATTTCTCGTTTGGTGAAGTCCTGCACTCAATGAGGGAACATTTCCAATGGCAGGGTCAGGAATTCTCCGATTCCAGGAAAAGGCTATGTACCTTCCTCAAGCTTCCCCAGCACAGACCTTTAACTATTCCCCCTGTGATGGATGCTTTGGATGATGTTTTCTCCGACTCTAGTGCTAACCCTGATTCTCTCCCCCCTGCTCCTGTCAAGCCAGACAGATATTACAGAGTCCCTGACACTCACAAACATCTCTTTAAGGCCCACTCCGTGGATTTAGAAACTATTTCACAGGGCCCCAAGGGAGTGGCTACCTCCACTGCCAAGAATCCTTTGCCAGCGGATAGGGAAGCTAGGTGTCAGGAGAGATGGGGTAAAAAAGTTTATACCTCTACCACCCTAGCCATGAGGTCATTTAACTGCCTTTTTCATATGTTTCAGTACCAGGATTTTTTACTGGATGATTTACAGAAAAAGTTAGCCTCTCCTGAGCCTATTGATAGAAAGGCATTGCAGGATCACATACATAACACTCAGCAGGTTAACAATCATTTTCTTCAGTGTGGTTATGATGCATTGGAGGCTTCATGTAGGGCAGCTATGACTGGGGCTGTGATTCGTAGACATGCTGGGTTAAAAGATCAGCCACTGCCAGACCATGTCAAAGTAAAGTTACTTGATGCACCTCTGGAAAAACAGAAGCTTTTTGGTGCTAATGCACAAGATGTGTTGAAATATATTGAGGAAAAAGCTAAGTCAGTGCAGACAGTCAAGGATTTCCTCCAGGTTTAGCTACCCAGATTTAGTAGAAACTGGCCTTCAAAGAATTGGTCCTTCCCAGACTCGGATAAGTTTCAAAGGGGAAAGAACAGGCGTGGCTGAGGGCAATACCGAGGCTCCTACAGGGGCTGCCAATGGCAACCTCCAAATCAAAGAAGTGCTGCAGCCAGTCCAGCTGCACCACAAGGACAATCACAATGACTTGACTTTCTTACCGCCTACAAGGGCTCAGAGAGAAGCACCCTTGGGCGGAAAATTATCCTTATTCTCAAAAAACTGGCATATCTTAACCAAAGACAACTGGATTCTGGATTTAATAGACAAGGGTTACAGATTCCACTTCCATACTTTACCTACAAGACAAGGCATGCCAAACCTGCCACACCATCAAAGGGCAGAGGCACTCATTCAAGTTTCAAAGCTATTAACTATAAAAGCAATGGAAAGGTACCTCCTCAGGAACAAGGCCAGGGATTTTACTCAAGACTGTTCCTTGTTCCAAGAAAGGAAAACAAATGGAGGCCTATACTGGACTTGTCTATTCTAAATACCTTTCTCATTGTGCCAAAGTTCAAAATGCTGACGTTACAGCAACTCCTTCCCATGCTGGGCAAGGGGTCTTGGCTGGTCACTCTGGACCTCAAGGAGGCATACCTGCATGTCCCAATCAGACAAAGCTGCTGAAGATACCTCCGATTTCTTGCAGGGACAGAGCATTATCAGTTCTCAGCATTGCTGTTTGGCTTATCTACTGCGCCCAGAGTGTTCACGAAATGCCTGGCATCAGTAGTGGCACACTGCAGACTCCAGGGAATTCAGATATACCCTTACCTGGACGACTGCCTTATACAAGCAGACAACAAACAAACCTTAATAAAAAACTTGGACTATGTCATGCAATTACTACAGGCCTTGGGATACACAGTCAACATTCAAAAATCAAGACTACTGCCATCCCAACAGATTATTTTCCTGGGAGCCAAACTGGACACAGAAACACAAATGGCCTACCTCACAGAGGAAAAACAACAGCAGTTACCAGAGTACTTCAAAGGCCTAGCACAGCTCTCCCAGCTGACTGCAAGGAAACTCCTGCAGGCCCTGGGATTCATGGCATGATGCATTCTTCTGATACCTTTGGCAAGACTTCATATGAGAAAGCTGCAATGGTATTTGAAAAGCTTATGGTCCCAACACAGCCAAAGCCTAGAGGACGTAATCCCACTTATTCCATGTCTGCAAAAAGAATTCTTGTGGTGGGCTCAAGCAAGTCAGTTAAATAAGGGCATGTCTTTCAACAGATCTCAAGCAGGCCAAATGATTACAACAGACGCCTCAGATCATGGATGGGGGGTGCACATGGAGGGCAGATGCGTTCAAGGTCAATGGACACCAAAGGAAAGACATCTGCACATAAACCAAAGAGCGATGTTGGCAGTGATACATGCAATCGAGAGTTTCGAAATATCACTGCAACAAGGACATTTGCTAATAAGGACAGACAACATCACTGTCATGTGGTATATAAACGAGCAGGGAGGGACTCATTCATACCCCCTCTGCAGACTAACAATGATTCTCTGGGAAAAAGCACCAAGTCTGAAGATACACCTGCAATCCCAGTTTGTGCCAGGCAAGGATAATGTACTGGCGGACAAGCTGAGCAGAAATTTCTTGGATCCACACGAATGAATGCTGCATCCCCACATTTTCTCTCAAATAACAAAGACATGGGGAAGACCGGACATAGATCTCTTTGCGTCTCACACGAATCATCACCTGGAAAAGTTCTGTACAAGGACCCAACATCCTCTAGCCTGGGCAACGGATGCTCTCTCCTTCAGCTGGAACTCCCTAAACATTTATGCATTTCCTCCTCTGCCACTGTTGACCAAGGTGATTCTGAAGATCAAAGCAGAACAACCAACAGGCATATTGATAGCTCCAGACTGGCCAAACCAACACTGGTACCCATTGCTGTTGAGCATAACTCTGACCAAACCGTGGCCTCTGCCCCTATGGTCCCTGCTTCTAACACAACACAACTACAGGACTGTTCACCAAAACCTGAAAACATTACATCTGACTGCCTGGAGGTTACTTTAACTCCTTCCACTTCCTCTCTTTCCAAGACAGTTCAGGACATCTTATTGGAAGCACGCAGACCTTCCACCAGAAAAACCTATTCAGCCAAGTGGAAGAGATTTAGCATCTGGGCTGCCAACAGGGGTCAGAATACAACAGTACTGAGTGTACCTCAGATATTGGAATACTTGGCAGAAATGTTTCATTCCGGACTCTCATATTCATCCATAAAGATTCATGCCTCAGAAATCTCAGCAAGATACAATTGTGATCCACCAATGTTTTCACATCCTTTGCTAAGACAGTTCCTAAGAGGGATAAAGAATATCAAGCCTCCCAGAAAACAACCAGTACCTGCATGGGACCTCAATTTTGTATTGGAAAAATTAACTCTTCCTCCCTTTGAGCCAGCAGCAACCTCAGAGATGCAATTTCTATCATGGAAAACGGTTTTTCTATTGGCAGTCACATCAGCAAGAAGAGTCTCGGAGATACAGGCACTCATGGCAGTACCTCCTTTTCTCATTTTTCATCAGGACAGAGTCTCTCTAAGAACAAATCCTTCTTTCATGCCAAAAGTAATTTCCAGGGTGTCTCTAAATCAAGCTATTCACCTGCCTACTTTCTTCCCCAATCCTCAAAATAGGGGGGAAAGACTGCTGCATACCTTGGACATGCACAGGCAACTACGCTACTACTTGGACAGAACTAAGGCCACCAGAAAGTCTGACCAGCTGTTTGTAGCCTATGCTGCTGGAATACAAGGAAAAGCAATCTCCAAGCAAACAATATCAAAATGGATTGGACACTGCATCAGATTCTGCTATTCTTACCATGGAAAAAGTGTGCCAGCCAATATTAGGCCACATTCCACCAGAGCTATAGCCACATCCACAGCTTTCCTAAGAGGAGTGGCTACAAAGGACATTCTAGAGGCTGCTACATGGAGCTCCGTGCATACATTTACCAAGCACTACAACCTGCCTTTATACTCCAGATCCCGAGCAGGCTTTGCCTCGGCAGTCCTGCAGGGCATTTTAGCTACACCATCTTTTTCTTAGTTCCATCCACCCCCAGCTTGGCTATGGTATTCAACCCATATGTTATGACTGCAGTTGCATTCTTGAAGGACATAGTACAGTTTTGTACCTACCATAAATGTAGATGTCCGATAGATGTGCAACTGCAGTCGGATTTTCCCTCCCTCCTTCCCCTCTTTTCTTTCTTTATGGGTCCATTCCCCCTGTTCCTTTTAGCTGGGGGTATTTCCTATGGTGTATCTGTTTATTACTGTTGTGCATGTCTGGAATTGTTTATCCATTCACCAAATTTAGCCTTCCTAGGAGGGCACCTGGCATCTGGGGCAAGAAACACTGACGAAGATGGCGTCGGCCGATGCCTTTATACTCCAGCCGTGCTGACGTCGGAGAGGAGGTGACACCAGCCGACGCTGGACCCAGACTTTGGAATCCGGCCGACCGAGGGCTGCCTGAGGCAGGACAACCCATATGTTATGACTGCAGTTGCATATCTATCGGACATCTACATTTATGGTAGGTACAAAACTGTACTTTCTGGATCCCCGTCCGGATCTAATATCCCACCCCCTAGATCTCCCAGTCCCGAACCTGGACATTCTCAAGCTCACAGCTTGGCTGCTCCAGTTCCACTCATACTAGGAGTCCTGGTATCTCTTCCCCAGTTAAAACCATTCTAGTAGCAGCGCACAAGCCTTCTACTAGAAAGATTTGTAGCAGCAAATAGAAACGTTTCTCCATTTGGGCTGAACGCAAAAATTTGGATCCTTTTACAGCTCCTTTGCCCACTGTATTAGACTTTCTGTCAGGACTGTTTCATCAGGGGGCTAGTTCCTCCACAGTCAAGGTCCAACTAGCAGCTATCTCTCATTGCCACGTTGGAAACGAATTGGGCCCTTTGATCACCACGAAATTGTGTAAGACCTTTTTGAAGGGCACCTTTCTGCTCAGTCCCCCAGTGAAGGATGTAGTCCCTCCTTGGGATTTAATGCTGGTGCTTCAGGCCTTGACAGCTCCCCCGTTTGAGCCTGCAGCTTTTAATTAAATTATTGCCATGGAAAACGGCTTTTCTTGTCGCCATCACCTCAGCTCGAAGGGTCTCTGAATTACAGGCCCTCTGTGTAAAACCCCCATACTTGACCTTTCACAAGGATAGAGTTTACCTCAGGACCAATCCCTCCTTTCTTCCCAAGGTTGCCTCTGAGTCAAATATTAACCAGTCCATCAACTTGCCAGACTTTTGTCCTAGCTACCATAACAAAGGGGAATACAAATTACACTCATTGGATGTGCATAGACAACTTCGCTTCTACATCCACAGAACATCTGGTCATAGGAAATCCGACCAGTTGTTCGTCTCCTTTGCTAAATTTAACTTGGGTAAATCTGTGTCTAAAGTCACACACTCTAGATGGATTTCACAGTGTACCCTTTTAGCATACGAAAGTTCGGGCAGGCCCGCACCTCAGGTAGTCCATGCCCACTCTACTAGATCTATGTCTACCTCTGCGGCTTTTAGAGCTAGAGTTTCTTTGGATGATATTTGCTCGGCAGCCACTTGGGCTTCATCTCATACTTTTATCAGTCACTACAAATCGGACATTATCTCCAGAGGGAGAGCATCCTTTGGCTCTGCAGTGCTCCGGAACATCCTTCCGTGTAGGTCGCTCAAGATTCAGGTAGCTGGGGACTCTGTCCCAAAGGTTGCTGCACAAATGAAGTTAACTACTACATATTAAGAAGTTATGTACTCACCATAACGTTCCATCTGAGTAGGTAAACTTCATTTGTCTGCAACCGTCCCTCCCTCCTGCCCCCTCACTTGCAAATGTTCTCATACTCAGGTCCATGGGTTTTACCCACTTATCTTGGGATTAATCATTGTTAGCAGCTTCTGCTGTTGGGCAAACTTGATCTGAGGTCAGTCAGGGTTGGCAGGGGATTATGGGTAGGGGGAGGAGCTTGAAGCTCGGATCTAAAGCTGTTGAAAACTGCTGGCTCGGATCCGATTCCCAAAGGTTGCAGACAAATGAAGTTTACCTACTCAGATGGAACGTTATGGTGACTACATAACTTCTTATTACCGAGGGGTGACCTCTGCCTCGCATACAGAGTCTCAACAGATCCTATCCCTTAAGACATGCACATTAGCAACTCCAGGCTTGGGTTAAACACTTGTTCAAGAGATTTTAATCTCTTCTGCAGCATAAATATAACATGTTGAAGGGATCAATATGTATCGCAGAGAATTCCACTTCTTTGCAATAGTGTTCCTGTCCAGATAAAACAAAGTACTTCTCTTTATTCAAATGTAATCTGGATGAATTGATTTGAAACCTCAAATTCATCCCTGAAGTAGCCCTCCTTTTCCCTCCTGGAAAGGAGTGACATGTTCTGCCTGCTCTGGGTTGTTCATGTTGAAATTATAAGAGCTAAAAAAAATCTTATTGGGAATGCCATGGCTAGGTTTCAAAAATCCTTCAGGGTCAATAGCCTACTAGGAAACTGTAAAATTATGAAAAATCCTTCTTTCAAAGCCACATAAATCTCAAATAAATGATGGCAGTTTGCAGGGGCATGATGGCATTCAGCTAAAACTGGAAACCAGTTACTCTATTGGTAAAGACAGACAACACCACAGTAATGTGGTACATAAACCATGTGGTACACACTGCTATCCCCTCTGCCAAGCAGTGCAGCTCTGGGAGGTGGCAGAAATGATTGGGTTGCACCTAGTAGCCCAGTATCTCTCAAGAGCAAGCAATATCCTTGTAGACCAACTGAGCACATGGGTTTCAAACACCACACAAGGGGATCCTGAAAAAGTATGTCTTCAAGAAAATTGTAGGAAAATGGGTTGTGCTAGAAGACCTACAGGCAGCTAAGGAGGTATTGCTCATGGATCCCAGACAGCATGGCTTAGAGGACAGACACCTTCCTTCCCATGGACCAGTCTGTTTCTGTATGCTTTCCTTCCTATACTTCTCATCCCCAGGTAACTTGTAAAGATCAGGGTGAGAGAAAGAGCAATATGATCTTAATTGCACCATTCTCACCAAGACAACATTGGTTCATCTGTTATATCATTTGTGCAGACAAGAATCATGGTTGCTACCACAGCTGGTGGACCTCTTGACCCAGAACGAAGGAGATAGCATCCACCCCAACTTGAACATGCTGAAGCTGTCCGCTTTGATAATATGATCATCTCTCAGAGCCAGCTGTTGGCTTGTTTTAAAAAAGGCTAGAAGATGCAGAACCAGTAAACCATACATCTCTAAATGGAAAATAGTCGCAGTATGGTGCCAGACAAGGGACCATTAACCTCTGCTAGTTTCTGTTCCCTTGGTTTTGACGTTACTTGGTGGAACTCTTCACCAAGTGTCTCTTCCTCTGATATTAAAATCTATTCCTTTGCTTGCCTGCCAAGGCATCCCCCTTTATTTTTCCAGCCTAAGATGAAACATTTTATCATAGGTAAATTCTTAGAAAAGTACTAGGCTAGTTGCCCTTGCAGGTCATTTTAAGCCTAGCCAATTTCTGTTTTTGGCCTCATATAACCTACCTAATTTGGTTATAGAGTGGCCTTGCTCATCCCATGGTCGATACATTACCCTTAATGAGAATAACTGGGATCTTATCATATATAAATTTAGGGGACCCAAGCATGGGGTAAAGGATTCAAGAGCTTTCTCTGGCCATGGTAGTACAGGGTTCAATCCTGGGGTAAAATTTCCATTTCCCATCCATAGCTCTAAGTTGCACTTGAATATGGACAGGGATGAAGTTTGTTTTGTGCGCGGGGGAGTCTGTTCCAGAGCAGCAGTATTCTGTGTGAGATGTACCTGTTCCTCCAAACTGTTATGTTGATGTTGCAGAAGAGCTTTAGATGCCTATACTGAGTATTTCTGATGCCATTTAACTAATTAATGTGCAGTAAATCCGTCAATTATGGCTCACAGGATGCTTTGTATGCCAGGCACAGGTCACCTCTTAGTCTGCAGTATACCGAGTATAATGACAGGGCTTTGTGTTGGTCCATGTAGGATGTGCTCTTCCGGGCTTGTATCCTTTTAGTAAGGAATCTCTGTGGGCGTTCCACTTGCATGTGTCTGGATAGGTTATACACTAAAGGTATTATCCATCCAAGGCCATCCACTAGGTTCTGTGCACCCTCTTGGGACCTCACTTTTCTTTTAAAGAAACTCACCCCCCCCTTTGGGCCTGCTCCTTTCCAAGACAGTAAGAAGCAGATTCCAAAAAAAAAAAACTTGCTGTGTAAATTTAGTCCGATGTACTACACCGGAGTAATTCCTTTACTGAGAGCGCAAGTCCTTTGGAATCTGGACCCAAATTCTTATTTTGGAAATAGCCTTCTTAGTAGTCTACTTTAGGTAGGAGAATCTGGGTTACAAGCACTAACGTGTAAAGAACTCTTTCTCAGGTTCCACCTAGACAGAGTTTTATTGAGAACTAGCCCCACCTTCATACTCAAAGGTAACCAAATTCTCCATAAATGAAATAATCCAACTTCCTTCCTTTTTTCCAAACCCAGAGAACTAAGGGCAGAAACCTCTGCACTCCCTGGATATCCACAGACAGCACATGTTTTACTTGGATAAGACAAAATATTTCAGAAGGTCTTGTCAAGTCTTTGGGACTTTTTCCTTTAACAAACGGGACAAAGCAGTAAGTTTACACACGGTCTGTAAATGGATCTCTGACTGTCTTCTTTTGCTGCAAGCTTTGTGGCAATGAAGTGGTTGAGCACATTAGGAATCATTCCACAAGGGCCAGAGCTACTGCTGCAACACTGCCTTGTGCCTTTGGTGACATAAAAAAAAAATCCAATAACCCAAAGCAAGTTTTAATTCTCTGTGGTGCTGGTATATAATTTGAAAATTCTCTCCACAGATTTCCAGAGGCCAGCAATGTTTTTCTCAGTAATTTTCATTCTAGACTTTTCAGCCTTCAAGGTGATAAGGGTGAACTTATTCTAAGCGACTTGAGCAGTCAGCATTTTAATGAGGCTGTAATGTTCTGAAATGCTTGCCTGGCTTTGATAAAACCTGTTTGGATTCGTCAGAGACTTGATTGGATTCATCAGAGACTTGAGGTTTCCCAGTTTGTCTGTTAACAAGACCACAGAGATGTTATAATCATGATTTAAGATAGGAATGGTTCTATGTGACGAGGCCAGTTCACTTGCCTTTCCTTCTATATAGATCACCGCCATTATAGCCTGCTTCCATGAATCGGAGGGTTGGCCATTTGAAAATATCTGGTTGAAAAGAATGGCTTAAATCGCTGTATGGTTCAAGTCTCCCCTTTTCCATAATTCTGTTGCAGAACTATCTGTTTCAGGTTTTTCCCTGTTTTCATCTTGTTGACTATTTCTCAAATTTTATTTGCAGAGCAAGATTTTAACTTCTTTACTTGCTCCTGGGGTAAGTCTTAGTTCATATGCAAGTACTTGGCAAGATGTCCTTGTGGGCCATTTTAAGCCTAGCCAATTTCCCTTTTTTTATGCTCAAATTAACCTATCTCATCCGGTTAGAGATTGGCCTTGCCCATTCCATGGTGGATAATTATGCATTGCCCCTTATGGGAGTAACTGAGTTTGTACCATAGATCATTTGAGGATACCCATGCATGAGTTAAAGCCTTTAGGAGTCACACCTATCCATTAATAGTACAGGGGGCAGTCCTGAGGTAAATTTTCTATTTCCCATTCATTGATCCAAGTTGCGCTTGAAAATGATCTTGGATGAACTTTGTTTAATGTGAATGGGAAGTCTGTTCAGAGCAGCAGTATCGTCTGCAAGATATACCTGTCCCTCCAAACCATTCTGTTAATGTTGCAGAAGACGTTTAGTTCCCTAGAGTGAGCATTTCTGATGCCATTTGACTTGCTGATGTGCAGTAAATTCATCAGTATTGGGTCAGAGGATGCTTCATGTCAGATGCAGGTCACTTTTTTGGAGTCTGTAAGATACCATGTATAGTGACAGGGCTTTGAGTGGGTCCATGTAGGACATGTTTAGGCCTTGGATCCTTTTCGTAAGGTATTTCTGTGGGCATTCCAGTTGTTGCATGTGTCTGAAAAAATATACGTCAAAGAAGGCATTATATTCATTGACTGCCCTCTTTACTCAGCCCTCATTACACCAATCACTTTCCAGATGTAGATGCAATGCCTTTGTTTATAAGCTGTACAGTGTAGGACTGTCTTAACAACAATGGAAACATGTTGGTCAAAAGTTAGGTCACTGTCCACACAAGTTCCCAAATCCAAACAACTGGGTCAATTCTTAGAGACGTTTTGTCACTGTGTTAGTTTCCAGTGGTAGATGACTTCCCAAGGGATACAGTAATGCATTTTTTGACATTTCATTTCAGTTTGCTGTCCTACAGGAAGGTTTGTCCCAAAATCACAAAGTCAATTCGGGATTCTGTCACTGCTCCTAGCTTGCAGTCGTCTGCAAACTTGGTCAACAAGAGCCCATTTGGTATTGGGTTTTACTTAAGAAAAGTAGATGCCAAACAGGAGAGGTCCCAGCACAGAACCCTGGGGTACTCTAGTGGTGACTGGTCTTTGTGGAAGTAACTTTCCCAATTTTGATTCCTGAATCCGATTTGTGAGGCAGTTGGCAATCTAGTAGGTGACGCAGGTTTATTCCCAGCTTATTTAGCTTTTCTACTATGCCTGTGTGTGGAACTGTGAAAAGTTTTGGCCAGGTTGAGGTATGTGATGTGTATTGCTTTGGTGACCTTTTCAAAAAAAAAAAAAAAAAAAAAAAAATTACCAGGTTGAGTAATCATGACCTGCCCTTGACAAATCCCAACTGAGATGGGTCCAGTCTTTGGAGGTTCCCCTTGTCCTGGTTGATTAGTTCCATAAGTCTTGTTGCTCATCCTGCTTCATAAGTAAAGACGAACAGGCGAGGTAATTTGTTTATATGCTTTATTATGTATAAATACATCAGGATGAATAGCAGCAGTACAAAATATAAGCAAACTAATTGACAGATTAAACAGATATGCATACTTAAATCTCAACAGCTTACTACAAAATGGCGGTCAGTCTCACACATGCTCAGTATTTATTCACTTGTGCAATCCCCTAGAAACCTTCTTAAAGGTGTACATGCATATTGATCTACATTCTCCCTCTTTAATGAATTGCCCATGTTATAATTACATTTGAGAATAGAAACATGCAGTTTCACAGACAATAGGAATAAACACAACACTTAAGTCCTTATGGTTTCATGTCCAAGTTGCTGTGTATTTGAAACATGGTCTAGAAATGCGACCTGATCTATTGATATAGCAATTGGAGCTAGGTTTAGCAATAGGGACAGTCCTTGGTGAGCAAATAGATTCTGGAGCTTCGGCATTATTCTCAGGAATAGGGATATTTACTGGAACGCCCTCTAGAACTGTGGAACACTGGATAACTCACTCTGAGATGGTCTTTCACGCAGGTATGATACAGCACTACAGGCTCAGACACCGAGATTAAATGTTTCCAATTCCGCCTAAATTTTGCTCCTTGCAATTCCACAATGTACGATCTAGGCTCTGGGCATATACTCTTCACGACTTCAGTCCGATCTAAACCTTTGGATGTCTGCATCCTCACTATCTTTCCACCTTGTAATACATTGAGCGGTTTAATGGTCTAATGATAATAGGACTTCTGGGATAAGTGCTTCTTCAACAGATTTGCTTTCAATGACCTGTTTTTTGACACACAGGATCATAGGAAGTTAGTAGGCTATTGGCCGTGAGGCCTTTACAAGCCTAGCCAAGAATTTAGCCCATGTTCCAACAAGTCAGCACCCTCTGCCATTGTCCAGCAGGGACACAAGTGGAATCCCAGGGGTGTATTTTCTGTTCCCCATCCAGTTATCCAGGTTGCGCTTAAAAGGTGTTAATGAGGTACTTTGCTTTACGTAGCGAGGGAGTCTGTTCCACAAAAGGAGTCTCTGGGACACATCTGTCCAACCAACAAGTCCTATTGATGTCACAGACCAGGTTGCAGTCACTCGTGCAGGTTACTCGAGTGGAGCTTGATTTGCAGATATGCAACAGTCCTATCAGGGTAGGGTCTGAGATTGCTTTGTATGCCAGACAGAGGTCACCACTGAGGAGTCTGAAGGAGACTGAGTAGAGGGACAGGGCTTTTAGCCAATCTGTTTAGGGTAGATGTTTGAGGCCCTGATTTCTCTGGGTGAGGAACCTCTGTGGTCTCTCCAGCTGCTGTATGTGCTTTGTGAGGTGCATGCCGAAAGGGGCATTGTACTCAGTAATGGGCCTTTTAAGGGAAGAATACAGGGATGTTATGACCACCTTGTTCCTGGATGAAATACACTTACTAATGAGGTGGGCCATGTAGAAAGCTTTCCTTACAACGGTGGCGGTATGGTGGTCAAAAGTCAGTTGACTATCAACCTGGGTGCCCAAGTCCCTCACAACTGATTGCGTGCTTATGGAATCAATTTGCTACTGATTGGTAGTGTGGTTCTGGTTTGTCTCGACAGAAGTCCATGTGCAGGTGAACCAAGATGTTTGTCACGAGAAACATTTCTGATGTTTAAGGGATTCAAAAACGAAATCACTATTGTCTCATTTCGATTTCTCTAGTAGTTTCGCATTTTGAACTGCACGTTCTGCCAAACCATTTGACTCTGGGTACTCAGGGCTAGTTGTAACATGAGTAAAGTCCCACTCTTCAGCATATCTTTTGAACTGATGGCTTGCTTAACTGTGTACCATTGTCATGAATAACTTTGTGCAGACTCCCATGAACTGCAAAATGACGCTTCATCTTGGGTAATGACAGTATTGGACACTAGATTAGAGGAAGTAGGTCAGTCTCAAACCAATCTGAATGAGTCTACTAACACCAAGTAACGCTGACCATTCCACTGAAAAATGTCCGTAGCTACTGTTGACCAAAGGAGTACAGGAATCTTGTTTAGCTGAAGTGGGTCTTACTGTTGATGTGGCTTAGTACTATTATATACAGAACAAGGCGAAAATACTCTCTCTCAATATCCTGTGACATAGAATGCCAAAATACTAATTCTCTTGCCCTTCATTTGGTAAAGTCTGCTCTGGGTGGCCACAGTGCAAAATAGTAATATATTCTTGTTTCAAGGACCTTGGAACAGTCACTTTTGGACCTTTCATGTTGATATCATTGTCACACAAAATCTCATCTCATCTCTTTATGGAAAATATGGTTGCACTTCTAGTGGTAAGCAAGATTGTTTTGATGGTCATCCTTGACAGATAAAGTGCTTGAGCTTCTGGAGAACTGGATCTGTGGCTGTATGACTTCTAAGCTCATCAAGACGTGGAAGAAAAATTTATCTCTTCCATGACTTCAAAATCAAGTGTCTCATTTTTATGCTGTTCAGTGGTATTTCTGTGTGATCTGGATAAAGTATCAGCAAGGTAAAGAAGTTTGCCTTTCGTGTAGACAAGATTGAAATTATACTTTAAGAATTTCAGCATCATATGTTGCAGTCTGGCTTGAGCTGTAGGCATAGGCTTTCTCAAAATAGTGACTAGAAATTGGCGATCTGTTTCAATCTAGATAGGTCTACCGTAAATAGAATCATGGAACTTTGAACATGCATAACACAATTGCCAAGAATTCTTTCTCAATCTGAGCATACTGCATTTCAGTTTGGGTTATAGTTCTCGATGCATAGGCTGCTGGTCTACCCTCTTGAAGAATGACTGCACCAAGACCAAATTTAAAAGCATCACAAGAAAGAGTAAGTGGCTTGTGGACATCATAGTATCTGAGAGTTGGTGGACTGGAATTTTCTGTTTCAGGACATCAAACACTCTTTAGTGTTGCTCTGACTATGCTCAAGATGCATCTTTGTGTTTCAGCTCTGTAAGCGGTGCTGAAAGTTGGCTCAAGTCTGGAATGAACTTGCATAGGTAGTTAACCATGCCAAGAAAATGTTGTAGGGCTTGAACATTGTCTGGAGCTGCCATCTCGAGAATAGCAGTTTGCTTGGAAGGATCTGGTTGTAAGCCTGAACTGGTAAATAAATGACCAGCATAAGTAACGTCTCGTAGCCTGAATTTGTACTTCTGAGGATTCATCTTAAGATTCACTTCACATGCTCTTTCCAAAACTTTCTTGAGATTTCTGTCATGCTCAGCTTCCCCATTACCTCCTACTAAAATGTAATCTACTATAATAGCACATGGATACCCAGAAAAAATTTGCTCCATTGCATGCTGGAAGACTTCCCTGGCAGAATTTATCCCAAATGGCATTTTGCCAGAATGAACTCTGCATCTAAGACTGAAAAAACAGTGTAATTTGGCATGAGAGCAGTGACTTCGACTGTACACATCGGATGATGCGTTTTTATTGCTTTGTTCAAGTCTCGTGGATCAATACATATTTTGATATCATCTGAGTTTTTCTTATGAGTTACGACGATGGAGGATACTCATTCAGTTCGTTCATCTACTGTACAAATTGCACCATTTTATCTAGCTCGTCTTTGACTGTCTCCTGCATAGCTACTGGAACTTTCTGCGCTGGCCTGATGACTGGACTGACCTTTGGGTCTAACTTCATGGAGTATACAAATTGGAGTTTGTATAGTTTTTCGAAAAGATTAGCATATGTAGAGAAAACAGACTGGGGAAATTAGAACAGAGGATGTTGTGTGGTCCTATCTCGCCTACATTCTTTACTCATTCTCGGCTCCGACTCTGCCAACTATTTATCTAGCACGAAGTCTCTAATTGGCTGGGCTAACCCGGTATCTCAAGATGCACCTCGCCCTAGCCCCAGATCTTGTTTCCCGCTCATAGAGTTAGGACATGGTCTCGCTTGGCTGTGGCTAAATACCCTTTTCAAATACTTTTCTAAGTATTTTGGCAGTCTGTTGTCTTGTAAAAGCTATTTTAATAGCCAGTCTTCTATTTTGACAAGTTTCTTGTGAGCGTTTGTGAGTACTGTGGTTTATTTTGTGGTATTCCTCTGTTTCACGGGCTAGGCCCGTTTAAGTTAGAGGACCTAGTCCTCTCCAGTGTTGTTCCCTTGTAAAATTGTGCTGGTCTTTGCTTTGTTGGTGGTTAGTTTCCCTCCAAAGAAACGTTTAAAATAGTTTCCTTGGCCGTTAGTGTTTCGTTTTTTTCTCACCTTCCTCTTGTGTTTGTCTCTGTCGGTTGAGAGTTGTGCGGTTGTTTACCGTGTCTAAAGAGCAGAAAGAACATAAACCCTCCGGGTTTAAGAAGTGTACGAAATGTGGCTGAAAAAAGTCCATTACAGATGGGCATTCCATCTGTGTTTGTTGTCTTGGTGCTATTCACCTGCAAGAGTCCTGCAGTTTTTGCCACGTTTTTAGCCCTAGGGTACTGCAGGAAAGAAAAAAATAAGCTGATTTTGAAGGGCCTGATTAAGCCTCCTTTGAGGAGGCCTTAGATTCTTCTTCGTCTTCTAGTGCCAAGTCTAAGCCTTCTAAGGCCAAGAGAAGATCTCGGTCTCTGTCTGCCTCTTCGGAGCCGTTGGAGAAGGTTTCAAAAGTGGATACTTTCTCCTCGGCTCCATTGCCCTCGGGGCTGCAGGAGAAGGTTTCGGAAATGGATACTACCTCCTCTGCTCCATTGTCCTCTGGGCCACAGGAGGTATCTGTTGTACTGGAGTCGACCTCGGCTCTGATATTATTGGAGCCTATTCGGAGCTGGTCGCCCAGTGTCAGGCATGAGTCTCCAGGTAGGAGATCCCGATCTCCTATTTCTTCCAAATCCTGTAGGCTGTCTGATTTGTATGTGGATAGGGTGGTCCAGAGGCTCCTGCAGTTGCCGGTGTTAGCAAAACTGTTTTCGGCTCCGACCCAGTCTGCTCCAGAGCCAGTCCCTTTTCTGGTACCGATGATTCCTCCTCCTGAGAACACATGTGTCGTCTGAGCTGGAGTGCTCCTCGCAGAGTGATGTTCTCGTGTCGGCTCCGATACCCCATGTGAGTTTATCGGAGCCGGCGTCTGCTCCAACCATGTCTGTTCCGTCCTCTGGTTTCTGTACTTTTGTTTCCTCAGTCGGACACGAGGGGGATACCTCGAGACTCCTGTCTGTTTCAAGCCTCCCTCTCTGTGCATCGGCTCGGGGAATCTTTACTCCGGTCGTGGTCTCTGAGACGGGTCGGTCCTCTGATTCGGGGGGACCTGCCTTCGAGGCCATGAGGAGTGCACTGGCTAGATCGTCATTTACATCACCTGGATCGGTTACTCCGTCCCCCTACACCCTGGCTAGAGCCTCTGACGCCCCCCTATCCGTTGATGGCGGAGCCCGAAGGTCTGGGGATACCCTCTTGAACGGTCCCCTACTTTCTGAGGGCCCCTCAGAATCTGTGCCTGAGGAGCCCCCTAGAAAGAAGTTGTCAGAGGAAGCACATAGACTCACAGGACGAGTCCCTCACTTCAGATACCGACCCCGAGGAGTCTGAGGGGTCCCCAAGTTGTCCTTTGATGACGTCTCTTTCTCCAACATCCTGGGGATTTTGAGGCAGAGGCGCGACTGGCCTTCCAAGACCCCCTCTGAGGAGTCGGTATTCCGCAAGGCCTTCGGAGCTCAACCCTCTGCCTCCTGGGTGTCTCCACCCTTCGGCGAACTCCTGGATTTGATTTGTCGAAGGGTGTGGGAGAACCCTGATTCCGTGGAACTTTTCTGCTCCCCCGGGGAAAGAGTTCCTGACCAAAGGGGTTTCGGTAGATGCCTTGGTGGTGGCGGCAGCCACTCAGCAGGAAGTTGCAGAGGCTTCTTCCGTCCATCCTCCTAACAAGGAGTCCAGGAGTGTGGACCGGTACGGGAAGCGTACCCTGTCTTCGGTGACCTTTACCTTGCGGTCACTGAATTACCTCTGTCATTTCACTCGGCTCCAAAGAGCTCTCCTTAAGGAGCTAGGAGATACTCTGACGGGTAACATGCCTGAGGCGGTAGTGCAGACTGTTGACGCCCAGTTGTCTACCCTTGGTTCCATTGTCAACTCGTCCATGAGACTCGTATCTTATGCAGCCAAAGGGGCGAGTAGGGCAGCTAGCTCAGGTGTAGCTCTCAGAAGGCAAGCCTGGATGCGCCTGTGTCAATTCGCGGAGGCCTTTAAGTCTTCCTTCACTGACGCCCCCTTTGATGGGTCCTCTCTCTTCGGGCCCAAAGTGAAAGACACCCTCACCAGATGCGAACAGGAGGGAAAGACCCTATCTCTGCTGTAGGGGCCCGTTTCTCTCTCCCTTCTAGGCCTTACCCCAAGGCTCAGAGAGGAGGGAAAATGTGGTTCAAAAAGTCTCAGAGGTCCTTCCCTGCAGCTCAAGGTGAGTCCCCCTCCAGAGGCAGGGGAAGGGGGAATTATTCTGGAAGACGCTGTCCTAGAGGCAGAGGAGGCCCCTGCAACTCGGGAGACCGCAGTTCCTTTCGTGGCTCTTCCTTTCAGCATTCCTGAGGCATTGCCAGACTGCGCTGTTCCGGAGCCAGTCGGGGGGCCGAATTTCGTTGCACCCGGAAGCCTGAGAAAGCATCACCCAGGATTGTTGGGTGCTTCGAATCGTTACCGGAGGTTACACTATCCCCTTTTTATCATCACCTCCTCCAGTCAGAAGAATCCCGGACGTCCCACCCAGTCAACGGGATCAAGCAGCACTAGAAGTTGCAAAGCTTCTAGAAAAAAGGAGTCATCCAACCAGTCCCCTCAGACCATATCGGATCAGGAACTTACTCAAGACTCTCTTTGGTGCCGAAAAGAACAGGGGACCTGAGACCCATTCTGGATCTCAGTCAAATGAATCACTACGTTCTGAAGTCCAAGTTCCGAATGGTCACACTTCAGTCCATTTTTCCATTGCTGGAAAAAGGAATTTGGATGTGCTCCATCGATCTCAAGGATGTCTATTACCACATCAAAATGGACAAGGCATCCAGGAGTCACTTATGCTTCCGGCTAGGAGCCAGTCACTTGCAGTTTTGTGCCCTGCCCTTTGGTCTCACCACAGCCCCCAGGGTGTTTACCAAGTGTTTGGCAGTGGTGACAGCTCACCTTAGACGTCAGGGATTCCAGGTGTTTCCGTATCTGGACGACTGGCTTCTCACCGCCCCCACCAGGCATCTGCTCGTTCAAGCCAGGGAGACTACCATTGCACTTTGTCAACAACTAGGAATTACTTTGAACTGGGAAAAGTCTGCCTTGCTGCCCTCACAGCATGTTGGTTTATAGGCGCAGAGCTCGACTCTATTCAAATGCTGGCCTTTCTGCCACAAGAGAGAATGAGTGCTGCAGTCTCAGATCCACGCACTGTTGCCCTCAAAAGAGTTCAAGCCAGGTTAGTTCTCCAGCTTTTGGGTTCCATGGCCGCCACCATTATGCTGGTGCTTCTGCTAGGTTACACATGCGGATCCTACAATGGCTCCTCTCGGTCCAATGGTCGTTTCAGAAACTTCCTCTTTCCCACTTGATACTTCGGAACGGTGCAAACAAGACCTCCGCTGGTGGCTACGTTCCGCCAATCTGGACAAAGGGAGGAGCTTGATTCCTATGTCTCCAGTGGCCACAGTGACCACAGATGCCTCCCAGATGGGGTGGGGGAGGCATTATCGTGGCAGGACGGCCCAAGGCACGGAGCAAGATCACGAGGTACACCTGCACATCAATGTTCTGGAGATGAAAGCGGTGTTTCTAGTGTTGAGCACTCCAAGACTCTCTACCTCTGGGAGCGATTGCAATTCACTCGGACAGCATGTTCGTAGTGTGGTACCTGAACAAGCAGGGGAGAACCAAGTCTTATCCCCTCTGCAGAGAGGCCATGCGAGTGTGGCATTGGGCAGTATCTTCCCAATGGTTTCTAGTGGCAACGCACCTTCCGGGAAAGTCCAATGTGATAGCGGACAGGCTGAGCAGAGCTATTCTGATGCCTTACGAGTGGTCACTGAACAACCGAGTGGCGGTTCAAATTTTCAACAGGTGGGGTCAGCCTTGCTGCGATCTCTTCGCCAGTCCCCTCAATGCCAAATACAGCGAGTACTTCACACTGATCCCCCCACAGGGGAAGTCACCCAGGGACGCTCTAGCCCACGACTGGCCCCCCGGTCTGGTCTATGCTTTCCCTCAGTTTCCTCTGTTACCATTCAGAAAGCCATATCCTTGGGAAGCAGGATGATTCTTATTGCTCCACACTGGCCTCGACAAGGATGGTTCCTCTTTCTTCAGTACGCAGTGGACGGTCCTTGGACTGTGGACCCAGTGCCAGACCTCCTGATTCACATGTCAGGACAACTTCATCCATCCCTGCGAACCCTCCGGTTGTGACAGCCTGGCTTGCTCCACTTCCATCACTAGTTAGACGACATTCCTTTTCACCTGAGGTGGTACACATTTTGTCGTAGTCTCATAAGTCTTCCACCAGAAAGATTTATTCCAGCAAATGGAAGAGATTCTCCATTTAGGCTCAGGCCCAAGGTTTGGACCCCTTCACAGCCCCAGTTCCGTCTGTTTTAGATTTTTTAGCCATGCTTTTCCATCAGGGCTCTGCGACCACTACCATTAAGGTGCAGTTGGCTGCAATTTCCAATTTTCACACATCTTACGAGCCCTCTCTTATGGGCCATAAACTCTGTAAGGCCTTCTTGAAAGGCACTTGGTTACTTCGCCCTCCTGTTTCAGAACCTGTCATGCCATGGGATCTAAACCTTGTGCTAAAAGCCATCACTTCACCGCCCTTTGAACCGGCTGCCACCTGTGAATTGAAATTCTTATCTTGGAAGACGGCGTTTCTAATAGCCATTACATCGGCTAGAAGAGTATCAGAACTTCAAGCTCTGTCCATTAAACCTCTGTATTTGACCTTTCATAAGGACAGAGTTTCCCTGAGACTTAACCCGTCCTTCCTTCCAAAGGTGTCATCCACTGTTAATCTCCATCAATCTATTGAGTTACCAGTATTCTTTCCAAACTTCCAATAAAGCAGAGTTCAGATTCCATCAGTTGGATGTGCACAGACAACTGAGGTATATTTATACAGGACTAAGCATGTTAAGAAGTGTGATCAGCTGTTTTGTGCCCTTCTCAGAGAACAGAGCAGGTTGTCCTATTTCCAAGTGCACAATTTCTAAATGGATCAAAGATTGTATTTCCTTCATCTACTCGTCAGCAGGCAGAAATTTACCTGTTCTCGTCAAAGCTCACTCTACCAGGGCAATGTCTACATCAATAGCTTACCATGCCAGTCTTTCATTGGATGATATTTGTGCTGCGGCCACCTGGGCCTCTCTTCACACCTTTATTACACATTACAAGCTGTACGTGGCTTCTAGGGGCCGGGCTTCCTTTGGTTCCACGGTTCTGAGGAGTATCTTCCTATGAGCCTCCCAGGATAGAGGTGCTGGGGATGCTGTCCCGTGAGTAAAGAATGTAGGCGAGATAGGACCACATAACATCAGTTAGTTATGTACTCACCATAACGATCGATGTATGTGGTCCATCTCGCCTACATTCCTACATACCCTCCCATTTGCCCCCTTCCTAGAGGATTTGGAGGAATATTGGCTCTGTGAACCCTTCAAGGTCAGTGTTTTTTTTTTCTTCCTTTGGCTGGAATTCCTTGCAGTGTTGGTTGTGTATGGGTTATGATTGGTATGGTTGCAAACCAGATCTGGGGCTAGGGCGAGGTGCATCTTGGGATACCGGGTTAGCCCAGCCAATTAGAGACTTTGTGCTAGAGAAATAGTTGGCCGAGTTGGAACCGATTCTCGCTCCGAACCTGTGAACAAAGAATGTAGGTGAGATGAACCACATACATCGATCGTTATGGTGAGTACATAACTAACTGTTTTTTAAGTTAACATGGTGAACTTTCTTATTAAATGAAAGCAATCCCATTTTCAAACAATCTCTGAGGCCTAATAGTTGTACATGCCTTTTGACTACATAAAATTACAAGTCATAGCTGTTCCCAGCAGAGTAGCATGAAAGTACTATTGAACTGCTGCTCATACTAGTGATGGACTACATTAGCAAACTGGTCAGAGGAGACGGATCAGGAAAGTTGCTTTATGCAGATGATGTGGCTTTACTGACAGACTGAACAAGAACTCTAATTTTGCATTCCATTCATCTCTCCTTTGCTGAAGGCAAATCAGATGCAACCGAGTATAGATGAGGGAGTTGCAGTTGCAACAAATGTGAGAAATCCGAATAAGCTGAGAACTGAGATAGAAGGGAAACAGTTGAATAAGTTAACTTCAAGTAGATGGGAAAAGGGGGGGGTGAGGAGAGGGGAAGTCTGGATGAAGAGGTCAAACTAGAATTTAGGGGCTATAGCCAGCTGGCACAGAGCATCAGGGGTACTGTATGACAAGAGTGCGTAAGGAGCTGAAAAGGATTGCAAAACAGTAATGCAAACAGTACTTCTGAGATCAGTTGAGGAAGCTAGAGGTGTTAGAGATGGAAATGCCTGAGATGAGAGCAGTAGGCACAACGTGGGACTAAGAAATGAGGATACCAGAGCAGAAGCCAAAGTAGCTACAATTGCAGGAAAGACAAAAGAGAACAGATTACAGTGGTTTGAGCACATGTGCAAAAGAGTGTTTTGAGGATGATTTGGGCCAGACAGGAAGAAGGCTAGAAGAAGTGAGGGTGTCCAACAAAGAGTTGGATGAATGAATTGTTTGAGAGAAGTCCTGCGATAGATGGGTTTGACTCCCACAGATGGTAGGAGTGTGTCATTGAATTAAGAGAAATGGTGACATTTGACACTATACCATGACCCCACATAGAAAGTGGGGAAAAGAAGGATGATTGGTTGATTATTCTCCCATGCTAAAGGGTCTCCAAGCCCTTTACCAACACTTGAATCGACGGCTGTCTGTGCAACAAGAGACTGTATGTTTAGTCCGTGCACCACTTGTTCTTTTACAGTTCAGATCATTACTTTAACTGCAGAAAATTTCCACATTTGACCTACCATGAAACTTAAACCATCAGAGTGGACCTGTACCAGTATTGCGTATATTGCTTGAGAAAGGAGGTTATCATGAAGCATTGTCTTAAGTGCTAGCATTTAAGCCTAGCCATGCAAAGGTGTAGGAAGGAGAAGCTCTGGGTTTATGTAATTTCTCACAAAATGATGACAGTTGAGTGTCCAGCACAGTGAATGACTGAGAAGTCCATTATGCAATTTCAGACTAGAGCAAAAGCATTGTGACAAGACAAAGGATGTGGATAATGGACATCCTATATACTTTTGTGTAGGAACGTTTGCACCAGAAGTCTGCCGTGACATCCTCAATCTGGCAAGGGGCAAATTCTCATTCTTCTACTTTTGAGGACAGTGAAGGACACGAGAGGGGCACAGTTTTACCGTAGTCTCCAGGGAACCTTGTCTTGGGATTTCAGCACTGCTGCCCCCTTCCCCCACCTAAACCCCCAAGCTGTTTCAAGCCTGGCCTACACTTGGGGACTTGATCCTTGACTCCTACTGTCCAAAAATTGGTAGTGGTGGTGACACTTGATCAAGGTTTGCTCTTCCCAGGCCTCTCTCATTCTCCAACAGGGTTTGAGAATCTAGAGTAGTAAAACTTTTTGGGGAATTTGCAAGCCATGGCCTGATGTCTGTCCAGTCTCTTTTTGTAAACACAAACAGTACTAGGCAAGCAGTCATTGAAAGACCATAAGAGGTCTAGCCTTACACACCTTTGAACAGGCACTCTTCATGACAGTTGTCTGACTTGTGGTTTGTAGCCTCACTGCTACAGAAATACAATCTTTAGGAATGTGGCCTAATGCCAGCACCAGGCTTCCCACCCTGTGCTGTCTTTTATTGCCCCCCCCCCCCCAAAACAAAACAAAAAAAAAAAAAAAACACTGGTGTCCTGTGCACATGAGCTGTATTGCATGTTGATCTAGACTTGGGGCTGTAAGCTAAGTCTAGGAGAGGTTCCTAAAATATTTTGTTGTTCTGGGAAATAAACTTTTGAAGTCTATTGCTGAAACACACCAGGACAACAAAACTGTCCATATTATTCTCCCATGTTTTGAGCAAGCCGTCACACACCTAGACTTTTCCATAGACTGGCCTGTGGCCCCCATTTCTTCTCAACAGAAACCCCTCATTGAGTATCTGGAGAGAAGGTGGCCTAGGTCAATCCCGTCTGTGCAGCTTCTGTTTATGGATGATGCACTTCTCACCTGAAATAATCCACACAGTGCTCCCCTTTGCTGGGTGGTTTTAGATCCTAAACAGATGTCCTGTAGCAGATTCTATTCACATCAGAAAATCATCTTGACACTTACAAAGTCAGACTAGCACTCAGGTCTTTCAGCTGCCAGTTTACCAGTTTATATTCCTCGGTAGATTAGGCACTGGAGAATCTTTGTATTCAGTTAATCTGCAGTCATGAATGAACTAGGGAAGATTTTTACCCTGTGCTCTGCATTTGGCCCAATGCCATTTTAACTGTATTAACGGTATTAGTAAGATAGCAGACTGTATCTTGCATCTCCTTCATGGGGTGGCATAATTCAA
Organism: Protopterus annectens; assembly: GCF_019279795.1. NCBI lineage: Eukaryota > Metazoa > Chordata > Ceratodontiformes > Protopteridae > Protopterus > Protopterus annectens. The sequence continues at coordinate 262,705,156 of NC_056737.1, forward strand.
GCACCCCTACTACAGGGAAGAGTTTAAGCATGTTATTCTGGATGTCCATGCTCTCTTTGGTTAAGCTTCTTAACATTAAGCAAAAGAAGCAAGGTCTCCATTATGGTAGAGAACTTTGATTCCCCACTGGCCCATGGCTCTTCAGGTTATATCCTCAATTATCAAGAAGAGTTAGCTTAGCAGTCTGTCTTGATTACAGCGCCAAGAATATTTGGATGGATGGAGGGTGTTATCCACATTTATCCCATCTTGATGTGCCCTTATAAATTATCAGTGATTGTTGGATAAAAGTCATTGGTAGACCTGTCTGGGAAATCTTGGATTTTTCTCAGAAATAGTTCTGCTTGGGGACAAAGCCATATTTGCAGTCTGTTAGTATAGGCCTCAACAGTGTTCCATAGAGTGGGTATCCAGGTTGGCCGTCCTGCTAAACAAGACCAGAGAATCTACTCCTGTCTGTGCGTTTGAAAGGGAAGAGAAATTTTAGTCTGATTTTGGACCTTTGTGATTTCAGTGGAAGACATCTGCTATAGGAACTCTGTATGGTGACTCTGTAATGGTTCACACTTTAGCTGCTGCAGGATGCTGTCACTGTGCATATTCAACACCTTCTGGTACATCGTTGTTTCAGTTCATACAGTTTTTTCAGTTTGCTGTGATGGTGGGTGGAGTAGGATCATAGGATGCTAATAGGCTCTTGGCCCTGAGGCCCTTACAAACCTAGCCAAGAATTTAGCCCATGTTCTGATAAGTCGGCGCCCGATGCCCCTGTCCAGCAGGAACACGGGTGGAATCCCTTGGGTATATTTTCTGTTATCCTGGTTGCGCTTAAAATTCGTTGGAGGTTCTCTGCTTGATGTGGAGTCTGTTCCACAGAAGGGGGAGTCTCTGGGACACATCTGTCTTGCCAATAAGTCCTGTTGATGTCACAGACCAGGTTGAGGTTGTGCTTGCAGGTTACTCGAGTGGAGCTTGACTTGGGAATATACAGCAGTCCCATCAAGGTGGGGTCTGATACTGCTTTGTATGCCAGACAGAGGTGTCATCTCTGAGGAGTCTGTAGAAGACTGAATATAGAGGGGACAGGACCATTATCCTATCTGTATAGGGTAGATGTTTGAGGCCCTGGATTCTTCTGGTGAGGAACCTCTGTGGTCTCTCCAGCTGCTGCATGTGCTTTGTGAGGTATATGCCGAAAGGGGGCATTGATATTCTTCGTGTTTCACTGTTGCAGTCATCACATTTGGGTTATCTGCCTGCAGCTAGCCCTCGGCCATCCTGAATACCACAGTTTGGGATTCCTGCGTCGGATGCTCTCGCTCTTTCCATGACGTCAGGTTGTTAGGGGGTATAAAACATGCAGCCGACGCCATTACATCAGTCTTTCTTGCTACGCGGTGCCCAAAGCAGCAGCAGTTCGCAAGTGCCAGTCGGCCGACTCCTGAAATTTTCGTTTTTGAGTTTCAGAACCGTTGGGGATCCTTTTTCTTGCTCTTAACCGATGTCAGTGAAAGTTAACAATTGTATTACCTGTGGAAAGCAAATACCTCAAAGATTTTCATTCGTATTGCAATGTCATTCAAGGATGCATCTGCAGTCATCACATATGGGTTGTCCTGCCTCAGGCAGCCCTTCAGTCGGCCGGATTCCAAAGTCTGGGTCTGGCCTCGGCTGATGTCGCACTTTCCCCGACGTCAGAGCGTCTGGAGTATAAAAGCATCAGCCGACGCCATCTTCCTCAGTCTTTCTTGCTGCGTGGTGCCCGAAGCAGAAGCAGTTCGCAAGTGCCGGTCGGCCAGCTCCTGTGATTCAGCTACCGAAGACTTCGTAAAAGCTAAGTACCCCGTTGGGGACTCTTTCTTGCCTCAGCCGATGTCCGATAAAGTTAATAATTGTTTAACTTGTGGGAAACAAATACCTCATAAGGATTTCCACTCTTACTGCCTCCCCTGCCTAGGCCCAGACCACGACGTCTCGGCCTGTTCAGCCTGTGCTTCCTTCAACCGACAAACTCTTAGACATCTGTCGGAGTTTGCAGAGGAATTCTTTGGGGCTACTTTTGCTTATAAGATGCCGTCGGAGACTCCGACTTCGCATTTAGTTAAAAAACGGAATGACAAGGACCGACACACGCGGCCCGCGGTTTCGGCTGAAACTACGGTCAGGCCTACCGCGAGTGTCTCGGCTGAAACAGAGTCCTTGGTACTTCCTATTACCGAAACCGCACAACCAACTACCTTGGCCCCGGCCGAGTCGGTTATTGAATTACCTACTGAAACTGGTGTCCAGGAACCTTCCGACACCATTCCTTTAGACAAGTCCACTCCTGCACGTGGGGCAGCCAGACCCCCTGCTTCCATGTCCATTAAGGCTTTTTCTAGGGCTAAAGCTGCTAAACTTACTAAAGCTTTGCCTCCCAAGGTTTCCTCTCAGAGACCTTCTACTGGCTGTCAGATTCTTAGCCTAGCAGAGGATCTTATCTCATTAATTAGAGGTTCTCAACCTCATCCGGACAGGGGCTCTCAACCACCTCCAGACAAAAGGCCCAGGGTTGAGCCCTCTGACCCCCACTCCTCAGATGAGTCCACTGGTGGCTCTGCTCTGTCAGACCACCAGGAGGAGGCTTATTCGGCCTACGAGGATTCTGATGCTGAAGAATCTATTCCCTCGGCCTCCCCTCCTGAAGAGTTTTCCTTTGGAGAGACATTACACTCTGAGAGAACATTTTCAATGGCAGGGTCAGGAATTCTCTGATTCTAGAAAGAGATTAAGGACCTTTTTACATTTACCTCAGCATAGGCCTTTAGCTATACCTCTTGTTTTGAATATCATTGATGATGTGTACTCTGATGCTAGTACAGCTCCTGACTCTCTCCCTCTGGCTCCTGCCAAACCTGATAGGTACTACAGGGTCCCGGACTCACACCTACACCTGTACAAGGCCCACTCTGCTGATCCAGAAACCATTTCCCAGGGCCCAAAAGGGGTTGCTGCTGCCACTGCTAAAATTCCTCTACCCTCTGAAAGGGAGTCCAGAGCATTAGAGAGATATGGGGTAAGAAAGTGTATACTTCTGCAACTCTTTCCATGAGGGCATTAAATTGTCAATTTCATATGATACAGTACCAAGAGTATTTGTTAGATGAATTGCATAAGAAACTGTCCTCTCCTGAACCCCTTGATCGCAAATCCCTTCAGGATCTGGTGCATAACTCACAGCAGGTTAGTAACCATTTCTTAGTGTGGTTATGATGCATTGGAAGCTTCATGTAGGTCAGCTATGATAGGTGCAGTTATACGTAGGCATGCCTGGCTGAAGGAACAATCTCTGTCAGACCGTGTTAAAGCTAAGCTTTTGGATGCTCCTATGAAAAAGCAAAAATTATTTGGTTCCACGGCTCAAGAGGTCTTAAAGAAATTTGAAGAAAAGGCAAAATCTGCAACAGTCAAAGACTTTCTGCAAGTTCAACCACCAAGATTCAGCAGAAATTGGCCTACTAAGAATTGGTCCTTTCCGGACTCAGATCTCAGAGAGGCAGAAATAGATGTGCCAGAGGTAGAGGGCAAGCTAGAGGCTCCTACAGAGGCCGTCAGTGGCAGCCTCCCAACCAGAGAGGTAGTGCAGGAACTACAACTGCTACACCAGGACAGACTCAATGACTTTATTTTGACTCCGCCGACCAGGGCTCAATTAGAAGCACCTTTGGGCGGAAAGCTTTCCTTATTCTCAAAAAATTGGCACAGCATTACAAAGGACACATGGACACTGCAAATAATAGACAAAGGATACAGGTTCCATTTCCACACATTGCCAAAAAGAAAAGGCATGCCAGACCTGCCACCAAATCAGAGGGCAGAGGCTTTGAAGCAAATTACCAACTTAATGCAAATGAAAGCCATAGAAAAGGTACCTCTTTCAGAACAAGGCCAAGGATTTTACTCCAGATTATTCCTTGTTCCAAGAAAAGAAAATCAATGGAGGCCTATTCTCGACTTGTCCGCACTGAATACTTACCTCATTGTGCCAAAATTCAAAATGCTGACTCTACAGCAACTCCTTCCCATGCTGGGCAAGGGGTCTTGGCTGGTGACTCGACCTCAAGGAGGCATACCTGCATGTCCCTATCCGACAAAGCTGCAGAAGACACCTCAGATTTCTTGCAGGGTCAGAGCATTATCAATTCTTAGCATTGCCCTTTGGCTTATCTACTGCGCCCAGAGTATTCACGAAATGCCTGGCATCAGTAATTGCACACTGCAGACTTCAGGGGATTCAAATCTACCCATATCTGGACGACTGCCTTATACAAGCGGACAGCAAGCAAATTCTGTTAAAGGACTTGGACTATGCCATCCACCTGCTACAGGCCTTGGGATATACAGTCAACATCCACAAATCAAGACTTGTTCCATCCCAAAGAATAACTTTTCTGGGTGCGGATCTAGACACAACCACCCAAATGGCCTTTCTCGCAGAAGAAAAACAAAAACAACTACCGGATTACTTCAAGAATCTGACAAGACAAACTCAGCTGACTGCAAGGAAAATCCTGCAGGCCCTGGGTTACATGGCATCTTGCATTCTTCTGATTCCACAAGCAAGACTGCATATGAGAAAATTACAATGGTACCTAAGGAGTTTATGGACTCAGCACAGTCACAGCTTAGAAACTTTGATCCCACTCATTCCATGCCTTCAAAAGGAATTTCTGTGGTGGGCTCAAGCCTGCCAGTCGAACAGCGGGTTGCCCTTCAGCAAGCCAAGAGCCAACCAAACCATCACCACAGACGCTTCAGACCAAGGTTGGGGAGCACACATGGAGGGCAGATGTATTCAAGGGCTATGGTTACAAAAAGAGCTGCGCATGCACATAAACCAAAAGGAAATGCTGGCAGTGATACACGCAATCGAGGCCTTCAAACCTTTCCTTCATCAAGGCCACCTGCTCATAAGGACAGACAACACCACAGTTATGTGGTACATAAACAAGCAAGGAGGCACCCATTCCTACCCACTTTGCAGACTGGCAATGAATCTATGGGAACTTTCCTTGAAACTAAATATACAGCTACAGTCCCAGTTCGTGCCAGGGAAAGACAATATACTGGCAGACAGCTTAAGCAGAACTACCATGGATGCACACGAATGGATGCTGCACCCAGACATCTTCTTACTCATAACACAATCATGGGGAAGGCCGGAAATAGATCTGTTTGCTTCCCCCCACAATCATCAACTGAAGAAATTCTGCTCAAGAAGATACCACCCACAAGCATGGAAAGTGGGCGCTCTCTCTTTCAGCTGGAAAGCTCTAACAGTGTATGCTTTCCCGCCTCTTCCATTAGTGACCAAGGTCTTACTGAAGATCAGGGCAGAGCAGCCCAGAGTGATTCTGATAGCTCCAAACTGGCCAAGACAGCACTGGTACCCACTGTTAAAGAGCATGTCACAGACGAAACCGTGGCCTCTCCCCCTATGGCCACTTCTACTGACGCAGCACAGTTTCAAGACTCTGCATTCCAACCTGAAAACCTTGCAGCTAACTGCCTGAAGAATACCATGACTCCTCCTCAGGATAACCTATCCTAGAGAGTATAGGATATCATTATGGAAGCTCGCCGGCCTTCCACAAGGAAGGCATATTCAGCAAAATGGAAAAGATTTCACACTTGGAACACAACAAAGGGCCTAGATGTGACACTGATGAACATGGCACATATACTGGAATATTTGGCAGAATTGTTCCACAATGGCCTGTCTTACTCTTCCATTAGGATACATGCCTCAGCAATTTCAGCAGAATACAATGTTAATCCACCTGTCTTCTCTCATCCTCTCCTAAGACAGTTTCTAAGAGGAATCAAAAACATCAATCCTCCAAGGAAACTGCCTCTACCTACCTGGGACCTTAACTTCGTGTTGGAAAAACTAACAGTTCCTCCCTTTGAACCAGCAGCATCGGCAGATCTACAGTTTCTGTCTTGGAAAACTGCCTTCCTTCCTGGCCATAACCTCAGCAAGAAGAGTATCTGAGTTACAAGCTTTAATGGCAGTGCAGCCATTCCTTATCTTTCATCAGGACAGAGTTTCTTTGAGGACCAATCCTACATTTATGCCAAAGGTGGTATCTAAGGTATCTTTGAACCAAGCTATTCACTTGCCTACATTCTTCCCACAACCACAAAATAAAGGTGAGAAACTTCTGCACACCCTGGATATACACAGACAGTTGCGCTGCTACTTGGACAGAACTAAAAGTTACAGAAAGACTGACCAGTTGTTTGTAGCATATGCTGCTGGGGCCCAAGGAAAAGCAATTTCCAAACAGACAATTTCAAAATGGATAGGAAATTGCATTCGTTTTTGTTACTCCTTTCATGGAAAAACTGTGCCAGCTAACATTAGACCTCATTCCACGAGAGCCACAGCCACCACCACAGCCTTCCTAAGAGGGGTGGCTACCAAGGACATTTTAGAAGCTGCTACATGGAGCTCCGTGCATACATTTGCCAAGCATTACAATTTACCTTTATACTCCAGATCCAGAGCAGGTTTTGCTACGGCAGTCCTGCAGGGTATCTTAACTACACCATCCTTTACTTAGTACCTCCACCCCCAGATTGGCTATGGTATTCTACCCATATGTGATGACTGCAGATGCATCCTTGAAAGACATAGTACAGTTTTGTACCTACCATAAATGTAGATGTCCGATAGGTATGCATCTGCAGTCAGGTTTACCCTCCCTCCTTCCCCCCTGTGGTATTCCTAGGGGGCTTACCCCTCTATTAGCTAGCTGGGGGAATCTATTATGGTGTATTTGTTTGTATATATATATATATATATGTATATATTTTTCTGCAAATGTTTTGAATTTTATTGCATTCCTCCAAATTTAACCTTCCTAGAGGGCACCTGGCATCTGGGGCAAGAAAAACTGAGGAAGATGGCGTCGGCTGATGCTTTTATACCCCAGACGCTCTGATGTCGGGGAAAGTGCGACATCAGCTGAGGCCAGACCCAGACTTTGGAATCCGGCCGACCGAAGGGCTGCCTGAGGCAGGACAACCCATATGTGATGACTGCAGATGCATACCTATTGGACATCTACATTTGTGGTAGGTACAAAACTGTACTTTCCTTGCTTAGGCCCAGACAACGACATCCCTCACTGTCCGTTTTGTGCCTTGTTCAACCCCCGAACTATTTCTCGTGTGGCTATATTTGCAGTAAATTATTTTGGTACTCTGTATAACTATCCAGAAATGGCTTCGGTAAGCCATCCAACTACCAATATTTTGAAAAAACGTAAGGATAAAGACAGAGACAGACCGCATAGGTCCAAAATAGCCATCAACACTTCCGTTAAGCTAGTCACCAGTCCGCCGGTACTTAGTGAGGCACTTTCGCAGCCCCTTATACCCGCTACCTCAGATTTGCAGGCCTCTACTGAGACCCATTTGGAGTCCGGTATGCCGCGAGATGCTTCTTCGACTATGGAACCTGCGGATGTCTCTACCTTGGATGGGTCCAGAGCCGCTCTGCAGACACTGGCTTCTGAGGGTGTATTCAGGCCTACAGACTTGCATTTTAAACAGACGCCATCTTCTTCATCCAGGCCTAACACATGACCCACACCTAGAAAACCGATGTCCAAACCGCATGCTTAGGCCCATATGCCTAAAAAACAAATGCTTAGAGTGGCTGAAGACCTTGTTACCTTAATTAGGGGAAGCCAGCTTTCCCCCTCTGAGACTTGGAACTGATTTTCCTTCTGATTCTTCTGATCAGCAATCTGATATTTCTATTTCGTCTGATTACCAGGATTTACCCTTCTCTACCTATGAGGATTCTAATGCAGTGGATTCCAGTCCCTCTGCGTTTCCTCCAGAAGATTTTTCTTTTGGTGAAACCTTGCACACTCTTAGGGAGCATTTCCGCTGGGAAAGCCAGGATTACTCTGACTCCAAAAAGAGGCTTAGGGAATTCTTACTCCTCCCTCAACACAGGCCTTAGCTATCCCTCCTGTTTTGGACATTGTAGATGACGCTTTCTTGGAATTTAGCCTTTCCCCAGACACTTTACCTCCAGTTCCCAGAAAACCTGACAGGTATTACAGAGTACCTGACACTCTCGAGTTTTTCTTCAAGAATCCTACTGTGGATCCAGAGACCATTTCCCAAGGGCCAAAGGGCATTAAGGCTACTGCTGCCAAAAACCCTACCCCTTGTGATAGAGATTCTAGAGCCTTGTACAGATGGGGTAAGAAGGTGTATACACTTCTTCTACTTTGGCCGTTAGGGCTTTAAATTGCCAGTTTTATATGTTAAAGTACCAGCAGCATATTATGGGACTATTTAAACAGAAAATGATGTTGATCCCTGACTGTTCTGAACACAAAGAATTACAGGATTTAATGCATTCTGTAGAACAAGTTGGCAAACATACTTTGCAATGTGGTTTTGACTCTTTTTAGAATCATCTTGCAGGACTGCTGTCACTGGGACTTTACTTAGAAGGCATGCTTGGCTTAAGGAGCAAAACTTGCCAGATCATGTTAAAGCTAAATTACTGGATACTCCCTTAAACCAAGACCGCCTGTTTGGCAACAAAGCAGAAGTCCTCAAAAAGATGGAGGAAAAAGCTAAATCTATGCAAACTGTTAGATTTCTTGCAGGTACAGCCTCCCAGAGTTGTGCCTTCGTTGAAGGTTGTGCGTCAGGGCTGGTAACCCGGTACGTAAAAATCCACTACCAATCATTAGCGGACCGGAGTTCTGCTGTGGCGACCCCTAACCGGGAAAAGCCGGAAGACACAAACAGCCTCCCAGAGTTAGTAGGCATTCGCCTTCAAAGAATTGGTCCTTGCCAGCATCTTCCAGGCCTTCTCAGTCCAAACCCAGGAACAGCAGACCACCTAGGTTACAGTCTCGGGCTACGCACAGGCTTAAGCAGTGGGGGGAACCCACATCCAAAGCAGGGAGTTTTAAGACACCCCCCCTATGGAAAAATGGCACAATGACTTCACCTTAACCCTTCCAAGCCCTGCTTGGCTGCCTGCTTCCTTAGGAGGAAAGCTCACCCTGCATGCAAAGAACAGGGAACTCATTACCCAGGACAAATGGGTTCTGAATATAGTTTCCCAAGGATACAGATTCCACTTCCACACCCTACCAACCCCAAACAGTTGGCCAGACCTACCCCTAAATCAGTGGGCAGAGGTTCTACAGCAGGTTCTCTCTCTTCTAAGTATCCGGGATATTCAACCTGTCCCAGCAGAAGAGAGGGGACAAGGTTTTTATTCAATATTTTTCCTGGTGCCCAGAAAAGAACCTCCTGGCATCCTATCCTGGATCTCTCTATTCTAAACACTTTTTTTTTTTTTTTTTTTTTTTTTGTTGGTAATCCCAAAATTCAAAATGCTAACACTTCTAACAGCTGCTTCCTATGCTAGGCAAAGATGCCTGGTTGGCAACCTTAGACTCAAAGGAAGCTTACCTGCACATTCCAATCAGGGAATCTTGCAGGAAATACCTACGCTTCAGGGCAGGCTACATGCGCTATCAGTTCTTTGCACTTCCCTTTGGCTTATCTACTGCGCCCAGGGTATTCACAAAGTGTCCAGCTCCAGCCATTGCATTTTGCAGGCAGAGAAATATTCAGATGTACCCATATGTGGACGATTGTCTGATTCAGGCAGAAAGCCAGGACTTGCTATTAAAACATCTGGCATTCATAAAGAAACTTCTAACCTCACTGGGGTGCACCATAAATTAAACTAAATCTCACCTAGTACCCTGCCAACAGATTGTATTCCTGGGAGCAAGCTTGAACACAACTTTCCAGATGGATTTCCTCTCTCCAGAGAAACAAGTCTATTTGACAACCTACTTCAAACTACTGGCCACAAAGACCCAGCTATCTGCAAGGAAATTTCTGCAAGCCCTAGGGCCCATGGCCTCTTGCATTCTACTAATTCCGTATAAAAGACTGCATATTAGGAAACTACAATGGTATCTAAAAAGCCTATGGTGTCAACATTCTCAGGACCTGGACTCAATGATTCTTATCATTCCTTGTATAAAGACAGAGTTTCTTTGGTGGGCAGAGGCCTGCTGCCACAACAAGGGGCTCCCTTTCACTCTGCCCCCTGCCACCCAAACCCTAACAGAAGCATCAGACTATGCATGGGGGGCTCACTTGGCAGGGAAGTGCATTCAGGGTAAATGGAACCCGAGACAGATGCACCTGCATATCAACCAAAAAAAAAATGTTAGTTGTACAGAATTCCCTGACGGCATTCAAAGACCTCATTCTTCCAGGACAATTATTGGTAAAGACAGACAACACCACAGTCATGTGGTACATAAACAAGCAGGGGGGGAACCCACTCGTACCCTCTCTGCAGACTAGCCATGGCTCTGTGCAACACAGCCTTGAGCTATCAAGTGCACCTACAGGCTCAATTCCTGCCAGGCAAGCTAAATTCTTTGGCAGACAACCTAAGCAGAAATCTCATGGACCCACTCGAATGGAAACTGGAACCAAAAATATTCAACCTCTTGAGGAATAAATGGGGGACTCCAGAGATTGACCTGTTTGCCTCCCCTCAGAACTACCAATTGGACAAATTCTGGACAAGGACTTCCCACAGTGAAGGTTGGAAAGTGGATGCCCTGTCCTTTACCTGGGAAAGCCTCTCAGTTTATGCCTTTCCCCCCGCCTCTCCTCACAAAGGTTCTGATAAAGATAAAACAGGACAAGCCAAGGACAATACTGATTGCACCAGACTGGCCACACCAGCACTGGTATCCCCCCCACCCCTCTTGCGCAGTATTACAATGCTGGAATCATGGCACCTGCCGCAAACCCCTTCCCTGCTGTCCCAGCAGGCAGGCCAGATTCTGCATCCTCGGATTCAAACCCTAAACCTCGCAGCCTGGATAATTCCTTGAGATCTCCAATAGCACCCCTCAGTAAGCAGGTGCTAGATGTCATTCTGGAGGCAAGGAGGCCTGGTACTAGAAAATCTTATGTTGAAAAGTGGAAAAGATACTATTCCTGGAGCCAGATTCAGGGGATGGGTACAACGGTGCCCAGCTTACCTCATATACTTCAGTACTTAACAGAAATGCTCCACAAGGGCCTATCCTTCTCGTCTGTTAAAATTCATGCCTTTGCCATTTCAGCACATTATAATACTGAACCACCCCTCTTCTCTCACCCCCTGCTAAAGCAATTCCTCAGAGGGGCCAAAAATTGAAGAACTCCCAGGAAAGCCCCTACTCCAGCCTTGGACCTTAACTTTGTATTAGAAAAGTTCATTCTCCACGAATACTGCACTCACTGGACTTGTACAGACAACTTAGATTTTATTTGGACAGGACTAAGCCTCTCAGAAAATCTGAACAGCTGCTAGTTGGCTTTGCTGCAGGGGCAGAGGGGAAGGCCATTTCAAAGCAAACCATTTCTAAATGGATTGCATTCATTTCTGCTATAAGCACCATGGCAAACCTGCTCCACAGGGGATAAGATCACATTCCACCAGGGCTACATCTAACTCTACAGCCTCTTTCAAAGGTGTCCCCATCAGGGACATCCTAGAAGCTGCTACATGGGCCTCTGTACATACCATCACCAAGCATTACCACATGCCTACGATGCTATGACCACCTTGTCCCTGAATATGAGAAACCTTTATTAATGAGATGGGCCATGTAGAAAGCTTTGGCAATATGATGGTCAAAAGTCAGTTTGCTATCAACCTGGGTGCCCAGCTAACTCTCAACTGATTGCATGCTTAAGACCTTGTTATTAATGTGATGATTTGTGGGGATGTCACTCTCCCTGGGGGGGGGGGTGCATTTTTTGGCATTCAGTTTGAGGTCATGTTTTGGGTGAGACCCTCTTGGAGGATGTCCACATCACTAGGGGAACTGGTGACAGCGCCCACCTTAGTCATCTGCAAACTTGGTCAAGCATAGCCCACTGGTTTTGGTCTGCACCTTAGAAAAGTATATCCTAAACAACAAAGGCCCCATGGCCAATCCCAAGGGTACACCACTTGTTGCAGGTCGACTGTGTGAGGTGGCTTCCCCTGTTTTGATTAGGTGGGTTCAGTGAGTCAGTTAGCTACCCATCTGGTAACATACGGATTGATGCCTAGTTGAGAGAGTTTACCTATTGTACTCTAGTGAGGAATTGTATTGAAGGCTTTACCAAGGTCAAGGTAGGTGGTTTGCACAGTCTTCCCCTCGTCCATGGCTTTGGTGACCTGTCTCAAAGAAGTCAACCAAATTGAACAGGCATGACCTCCCCTTGACTAAACCAAATTGTGTGGGATCAAGTGTTTGGAGGTTGCCAATGCCCTTGTTAATAAGGTCCATGATAATCCGCTCCATGGCCTTACAGATCAGGCTAGTTAGGCTGATCGGTCTATAATTTCCTGGATCGGTGGATGCTCCCCCTTTGTGCAAAGATGACAGTGGCTGTCCTCCACATCACTAGGAGAACTGATGACCGCGCCCAGCTTACAGTTATCTACAAACTTGGTCAGCCCTAGCCCACTGATTTTGGCCTGCACCTTAGAAAAGTATATCCCAAACAATGACCGTGGCTATTTTCCACTCGGCTGGGATGAAGCCAGTACTCAGACTTTGGTTGAATAGGGTGTCTAATGGTGCTGCGAGTTCCTGTTTGAGTTCATGTATGATGCAGCCTGGGATGTTATCTGGTCCCGTGGAGGCTGTTTTTTGCCTTTGAGAGGGCAGTGATGATTTGTTGCATAGATATAAGGAGAGGGAGCAGGTGCTGAGGATGTCCTGATTTTCGGGGGGGGGGGGGGGGTTCACTGAACCTGTCTGCCAGCAGGTTGGCTGTATCTACAGTGTTTGTGTATGTGGTGTCCTTGACCACTAGATGTCCTCCTATTTACATGTTGCAGTACTCTTGGGTCTCTTCCTCTTGCTACCTGAATGTCCGGACAATCTCCAAAGGTTTGTAGTCACTGCCAGGTGCTGTGTGGGACGTCTGACGTGGCTAGACGAGCGTGGTCCATAAAAGTGATGTCTGCACACACCAGACTTCAGCAGTTCTCTGCCACCAGTCAAACATTAGCTGTTCCTGCCGTACTGGCCGTTGGATCACATTCCTTCAGATAAGTACCCCATTGGGTCCCTTTGCTTTTTGTCACTGCATGCTAATGTTTTGTTGTCACCCAGAAAGGCCAAGTGCAAGTGCGTCAGTCAGATGCTTCATAAAGGCACCCACAAGCTTTGCCTCTTTTGCTTAGGACTATCCCAGCCAC
>NC_056737.1:262718961-262818961 GCF_019279795.1 Protopterus annectens
GCCCCCCCAATAAAAGATAGCGTCTCGACCAGATAAACCCCTTTTTTTTGATCCCAGGGCTTTTTTAGAAAATGAGTAGCAGTTTTCCTTAAACCTCATCCTTTTTGTCCAAAGAGTAAAGGGCCCCCCCAGATTTGGGGAAGTATTTCGGGGAAAGTCAATTGGGACACCAAGGAGAGATGCAAACGCATAAATACCAAGGAGATGTTTGCTTTGATCAAGACACTCAACTTGCTGAGCCATCTTTGGTCCTCAGGACCTCTTCAAGTAGTTACAGGCAATATCACAGTCATGTGTACTTCAATAAGCAAGGTAGAACCAGGTTGTACTTTCTTTACACACTAGCCATGTTAACTTAGGATATAGTTTCACGCTCCTACATTGGCAGACTAGATGTACAGGACCACAGCAGACATTCATGAATGGACACTAGATCAGGGGTCTTCCTGGATTTGATCCATCTGTGGGGAATTCCTGGATTTGATCCATCTGTGGGGAATTCCTCCAGTAGACCTGGTAGTCTCTCTGAAGAGTCAGCTTGCAGAATTCTGTTCCAGAACTCCCTGGAAGACCGATGCCTTTTCTTTGGACAGGAATGTTTCTGTATGCCTTTCCACCAATGTCCAGATACTTCTGAATATTCAAAAGCATCTCCTAAGACCATTTGGTGACTCTCTTCTTTCTCAGGTGGCTATGGTTTTTCCTTCTGGCCCAGGCGGCAGTGGTTCTCTGTTTCTATTCTGTTGTCATCCCTGATTAAAATTTTACTTTGCATATACTTCTGTAGCATGTTTTAGTTTAGGAGAACTGCTTCTACCCCAGACCACTTAATTGTGCCTGAGTAGAAGTCACCACTGTTGCATAATTGCCTTTGGTCCAGAAGGCTATGGGTTTTATTCCCACGTCATTGGATTCATTTTCTAGTTCTGACATTATAGTGCAGTATGGGGACATGCTGCATTCCCTTGTGTAAAGTCATATGGATGAGAAGTTAAACTGAGGTCCTGTCTGCCTGATCTGTTGATGGTAACTCAGATGGGTGTAAAAGATCTCATGGCATTAGGCGAAAAGAGTAGGGGAGGGTCCCCAGTGCCCTGTCCAGATTTCTTGTTGTCATTACAAATACCACTTTGGTTCTCCCCTGAAAAGAGGCCATTGGCTTAATGGAACCAACTCAGTCAACAAAGGGTAAATGGATACAATCAGTACTATTGAACTTGATATTAAGTAGATTGGCCTTCAGATAAATTCATTTAGGGTTACCTTGAAAGCTGCTTTTTTTTTTTTTACTTAACGCATGAAAATAAGATGGGCAGCATCTGTCAGCTTTTGTTACCATAGTAACCATACTTTATCTTTTTTGTCGGTAGTTTATAAATTTCATTTTTGTACAGTAATTGAATAATTGAATGTCAAGTAAGAATAAACAAAGGTGAGCCATTTGAGGAACTGGAATTGATATAATCTTTTTAATCCTCTTGTATATGAGAAGATCTGAAGATAACAAGATGGACAGCAGTAACTTGGCTGTAATATTTGCTCCAAATCTAATGCATTCGGCAGAGTATAATGAAAAGATAACAGTTGGCACAGAGAAGAAACTTCGACTACAGGCTTCAGTGATTCAGACTTTTATAGACCATGCAGATAGTATTGGTAAGGAGAATGGCTCTTATTTTTCTGTGTATTCTGTTTTTTTGTTTGAACCTTTGCAAAAAGTTACTGCCAAGGTTTAACAGTGGAGAGAAATGTATCCAAAAGAAGCTTTTAACGTAGTACTACTACTTGCCTTATGGGTGTATGTTTTATTTTACATATTTAAGTGTACAGATTGTTTTTAGAATGATATGATATTCTGTAGTGATCTGCTTCTGAAAGCTTTATTTCTGGAAAGCCATGTGTGACTGGTCAGCAATCAGAGATGCAATCCTCACCACTGACTCTGGTGACGGACAGTCACTAAGAGCAAAGATGGAGTCACACAGTATTTTCAGATGCAGCTCCCTGCACAAAGCGCAATTTCCCTTTAGAGCACATAGGGAGTACTCTCCAAGCCTGGGGCTGGACTCTCCTCCTGTCTCCAGACACATACAAAAGTCCATGCTGACCACTTTGGAGCTCTATGTCCCTGTTTCCAGTAGTTGAGACACACATTTGGATATTTTGAGTTTCACACACGCACAAATGCACACACACCTGGGAAAAGCTGGCACAGATTTTCTAGCTGTGCCCCTTTTTGCCCAGAATCTGAGGTAATCATGCTGCCACCAGTCAGCTACCTTAAGGCTCTTCTTACAAAGGGTACCCAAATATGCTGTGCAAAATTAATACTAATACAAATGTTAGTGTGACCAAAGCAGCAAGGCTTTCAGGAGTGGCCACAATGTCACTAAAATAAGCATAAGTACTCTGAAGGTGTTAAAAGTATTCTCTGAAGGACCAGCCACAGTGAAAGGTATTAAAATATTTAATGATAAATAATAAAACAGAAAACTGAGAATACTGAATACAATAAACCGAGTTTCAACCACAGAAATGTAAAAAAATAATACAGTTGGATAGTTTCTGAGAGATGCAGAAAACACTAAACTATTCTCACTAAATGTCCTCACTAAAAAATTACTGATGTTCATCGTGTTACACTGCTGCACTCATCACACTTGGGTTATCCTGCCGTCAGGCGATCCCGCAGTCAGCCTGAGTTCCAAAGTCTTGGTCCGGCATCTGTTGCGGTCACTTCTTCCCTGACGTCAGTGCGACAGGGGTATAAAAGAGGCAGCCGATGCCATTTTCTTCAGTTTTTCTTGCCCCAGATGTCAGGTGCCCCCAAATAGGAAGGCAATACATAATCCTAAGTAAATTACATAAGTAGAAAACAATAGCTACAGTTGTAAGCAAATATACCATATAGAAATAAATCATAGAGATTGTATAGAGAGGGAGATGTAGATAAAACCCAGGTAAGAAGAGGGGATGGTGGGAGGGTAACCTGGACTGCAGCAGTGTGAACACTTGAACATCTACATTTATGGTAGGTACAAAACTGTACTATGTTAATCTTTAAGCTCTTCACTAGTCCGAGTCATCAAGCCAGATAAGGGAGGGGCTCTTGTGATTTTTGACATTGTTGATTGCAACCATAAAATGTCCTTAGTACTTGACAGTCCAGCGTATGCCAAGTCCTCCTCAAATGAAATGAATGTAACCCAATCTAGGATCAGAGGTTACTTTAGGGACCTTTTTATAGAGGCTAAAATTGACTTCAATACTTACAATTTTATTGATATCCCATTTCCTAAGACTCCTGTAATGTTGGGCATTCCGAAGATACATAAAAATAAGGATGACCCTCCCATGAGACCTTTGATTGATGGACGTGCCTCTTTGACGTACCCATGTGCGAAACTGGTTGATAATATCTTGCAAAAATATTTGAAATTAATCGTGGTCTTTTCTTAAAAGCATTAACAGCTTGAATTTTGATACTAAACTTAACTTTTTAACAGTGGACGTAGTCTATTTATTCACTTCCATCCCACATGTGGAAGAGGCTGAATGGGTAGCTTTAATATTGGCTGAATTAAAAGCCACTAAAGCAGAAATTGACCTAGTCACTGAACTTATAGACATCATTTTGTCTTCTAATTTCTTTATGTTTAATGGAGAATACTTTTTATAGAAACAAGGTATCGCTATGGGTTCGTCGTGTGGTGCCAGTGTAGCGAACCTGTTTATGGCATATTGGGGAAAAAACTTACATCTTTAACTATTCAGAAATAATGTCTCGTCTCGTTTACTATACGGGATTTTTAGATGACATTTTCATCTTGTTTAATGGTAATGAAGATGAAGCATCTTCCTTACTGGAACACTTCAATTCTTCCACCCCACTTTTTTTAAGTTCACTTACCAATTTGAGACATCTTCTATCGACTATTTAGATGTAAAATTAACTAAGGGTCAACTTAGTGGTAGTTCCCCTCCAGTATTTTTAGAAAACCTACTTATTGCAATTAATTTTTGCATTTCACTAGCGCATACCCGTATAAGCAAAAACGGTCCATCGTCAAAGGTCAATTTATAAGAGCTGCGAGAATGTGTTGATCAAGCTTTCTATGCGGAATGCCAGTCATTAAAAGATATGTTTATTAATCAGTGTTACCCTTCTTCCCTTATTGACGACTTGTTTCAGGAAGTTGAATTTAAATGTAAAAATGGGATATATACACCTCTTCTACTTTTTAGAAACATACCCTTGGTGCCCCTTGATGAGAATCATCCCTTCATAGGCACTGAAAACCAGGTGTCTCCAGACCTCTTTTGTAACGGTCTTATTGAAAACCTTCAAACATCGAATCGACAAGACCCACATCATGTAACATTAGTAACGCGTTTCAACATTAGTTTCGTCACTACTTTTAATAAAAGACATTGATCAAATTAAATTGATCTTGTTTAAAAATTGGCGTTTTATCAAGGGTAACCAATTTTTAGTTGATAAATTAGGTTTCTTTCCTACCATAGTATATAGGAAAGGGGCAAACATTAAAACAATATTGGAAAGGAAAAATACCTTAGCCTCTATTAGATCTAAGGGCACATTTACATGTGGTACGTGTAACTTGTGTAGATATGTAAAACCTGGTAGTTCCTTTGTAGTGAATAACATGAAATTTTCCATTAACCACAAACTTAATTGCGAGTCAAGGAGTATTATCTACTTAGCTACCTGTGATTGCTGTTCAGTTTTCTGTCTGGGTAAAACTGACCAGAAATTTCGAGAGAGGTTATATGAGCATATCTACGCTATAAGGAAAAGTAAGAAAGACAACGCTCTAGCTAAACATATAGATGCTAACCCAGGTCATAGTTTCCACTTTCAAGCTATTAACCAACTACTCCATGATGTTAGGGGTAGCCCATCTTCACTCATGTTAGAAGTTCGGGAGCTTGAGTGGCAACTTACCCTGGACGCTTTCACTTTTCCTGGCTTTAATGAAAACTGCAATATCTCCTGCCTTCTAAAACTTAGAAGTTTCTTGAGATAGTTTTACTTTTATTCTAAAATTTGTTTTAGTTTGACAGTGGTATTAAGTATTTTTTATTTTTATTTATTTACCTAATACGTTGACAGTTCATGTGCTAATGTTTGTTAACTTAACCTATTTTAACACACTAGCTTTGGTATAAGAGGTCACTGTCTTTTTAGCTTGACTTATTTAGTGTCAAGAATTTCCCTAAATTCTAGTACACTTTTTGCAGATTTTATATTATTTTATATTATACACAGTTCGCACTTAGTTCTAGGTGAAGCGCATTGAATATATTTCATCACTGATTTTTAAGTGTACTATCTATCAGGATGGTGATAATTCTAGGTTAGCGCTAGAAATATTTTGCTGGTTTCAACAAATGTAAATGTGTTTCAGCACAGTTTATCAACTTTGTACCAGTTGTTGTTTTGATGTCTTACCGCTGACGGCGGTGATTTTAATGTTAATATTAATGAAGCGTTTGTAGACGTGATTACATCAATTTTAGTTTAAATTTGGCGCTACCCAATTCTTCTGTTGGTTCCTCTGAAGAAGTTACTTGCTGTTAAAGTAACGAAAACGTATCGTGTTATTTAAAAATAAACTTACGTTCAGGACTTTGTATTTTGGCTGCTGTGCTTGAGTAGAGTTCCCCTTTCACTGGTTTCACAAATTGTTTCACTCATTTTTTTCTTTTGTTTGTGAGATGTAGATAAAACCCAAGTAAGAAGAGGGGATGGTGGGAGGGTAACCTGGACTGCAGCAGTGTGAACACTCGAACATCTACATTTATGGTAGGTACAAAACTGTACTATGTTAATCGTGTTACACTGCTGCAGTCATCACACTTGGGTTGAATCCCAAAGCTAAGGCTGGGCGGTTGGTACTAAACAGGGTTTGGAGAAGCTAGTAGGCCCTGCAAAACTGCAGTGGCAAAGCCAGCTCTGGTTTTTGAGTATAGAGGTAAGTGGTAGTGCTTGGTGAAGGTGTGCACTGAACTCCAAGTTGCAGCTTCCAAGATATCCTTGGTTGGTACTCCTCTGAGGAAGGTTGCTGATGTTGCTGTATCCCTGGTGGAATGAGGCCTAATGTTACCAGGGACAGGTTTCCCATGGTGTGTGTAGCAGAAACGGATACAATGTCCTATCCATTTTGAAATGGTCTGTTTTGAGATAGGCTTTCCTTGAGATCCTGCAGCATAGGATACAAAGAGCTGATCAGATTTTCTGAAAGCCTTTGTTTTATCCAAGTAGAAATGTAACTGTCTGTGATGTCCTAAGAGTGTAGGAGTTTTTCCCCTTTATTCTGGGGGTTTGAATAAAAGGTGGGTAAATGAATGGTTTGGTTTAGAGCCACACTGGATACTACCTTTGGCATAAAGGAAGGGTTAGTTCGTAAAGAGACTCTGTCTTGATGGAAAATGATGAAAGGCTCCACTGCCATTAGGGCCTGTAGCTCTGAGACTTTGTGCTGAAGTTATTGCTAGCAGCAGGGCAGTTTTCCATGATAAAAATTTTAAATCAGCTGAAAAAGCTGGTTCGAAGGGCGGCAGTATAAGTTTTTCCAGAACAAAATTGAGGTCCCAAGTTGGTGTTGGTGCTCTCCGGGGCGGTCTTATGTTCTTAGCCCCTCTGAGGTACTGTCTTAGTAATGGATGTGAAAAAATAGGAGGATCTGTGTTGTAATGAGCTGAAATAGCTGAAGCGTGGATCTTTATAGATGAAAAGGAAAGGCCTTTGTGCAACACCTCAGTCAAATATTGCAGAATCTGAGGAATATTTAGGACAAGAGGATTTTGGCCTGTAGCCTGGTTCCAGGGTCTGAATCTTTTCAATTTGTCTGAGTAGGTTTTCCTGGTGCTAGGTCTCCTGGCCCTCCAGAATGACATCCATAACAGCTGTAGAGAGAAATGTTGACTGGTTGTTTAGATAATCTGCCATGCAGCCAGATTTAAAGTCTTCAGCTGGCTGTGTAGAATCTGATTGTTTTGCTGAGTCAGCAGGTGAGGAATTTGAGGTAAAATCCATAGTGGGCCATGAGCCATGTTTCTTAATATTGGATACCAGTGTTGGCGTGGCCACTCTGGAGCAATGAGTATCATTTGTGGCCTCTCTAGTCTGGTTTTTAGCAGCACCTTTGCCAGAAGAGGCAGTGGAGGAAAGGCGCATACACTGTTAGTGTTTTCCAACTGAATGAGAGGGCGTCCACTTTCCAAGCTAGTGTGTGGGTATGTCCTTGTGCAAAACTTTTGTAGTTGGTAGTTTTGTGGTGAGGCAAACAGATCTATGTCTGGGCTCCCCCATTTTTGAGTTATCATTGTGAATACTTGTAGGTCTAGTTTCCACTCATGAGGATCCATGATATTTCTGCTTAGTTCGTCTGCCAACGTATTTTTCTTTCCTGGCAGGAATTGTGCTTGTAGTTGAACTTGGTAGGTCAGTGCTGTGTTCCACAAGGTCATTGCTTGCCTGCATAGGGGGTAGGAATGTGTGCCCGGTTGTTTATGTACTGGTCTGATGACTGCAGCAGTGTGGACACTCGAACATTTACATTTATGGTAGGTACAAAACTATACTTTCTACGGGTTTTACTAAAACAAGGCAAGCTGATGTGTGCTGAGTATCTTCCAGCAAAAGTCTGATGCCTTTGTTTCTGTGGATGTGTGAGATACATATCCAGTCCCTGTCTGGTTCCAAAGTGCTGCTGTGAGAGTTCCCAAGAAACCAGGCGCTGGTTAGAGGATGACAGCACCTCTGGTCACTTGACTCTGGTACAATACACACACAGAGCTTTGCTAAGATCTGTGGCAGCATCTGAAAGCTATAATGCAATTTCAAACTTTCCACCCTTCCAGGGTTCTCTGATAAACATACACATTTGATCGTTACAGCAATACATTCTTTCTGTCCAGCAGGACCTACTGTTGATGCATTTTTAACACGAGTAACTTACAAATCTATTTTTAATGCAAGCATCTGTACAAATCTGTGATAGTCAAATAACATAAAATTCTTTATAAAGCTCAAGCTAGCTATGCTGGCATATGTACACATGTACTGCCCTACTCTCCCTGGCACAGATGGCACTACCTCATAACATCACACCATGGCTGTAAGTTTGTGGTGTCAGGTACCAGAAATTAGATGATAGCTTTCTGCAGAGTTGCTATACTAGACGGTCAGTTTACATTCAGACCTTTACTGCTTAACACTATCTAAAGTGTGTAGACCTTTCTTAAGGAAACATTTGAGCCATTGACTCATCCTCTTAAAAAACCCTCACTAATGAGTGTGACTGTCTCAGTATTTTTCTTCAATAAATTTCTGTCATTGATGCAGGCAACCTACATGTGAATGTATGTTAAGAGGAGATGTTTTTCATATTGATCATTGCTTCAGTAACCTTAGCTGTATGGGGGTTATATTCTGCCAAGGGTATAACAGATGGCTAGCTTCCAAACCGTCAAACAGCTTGAGCTGAGATGACTAAAAGACAGGTTTCAGTGCAAAGCCCTTCAGAGCTTGCTGCCAAAGAGTATGCACCTTTGAAGCCTCTGAGGCTTAGCAGTCAGTTTGTGCTTTCCTTAAGTGGACAGATTAAGTTCCTTTTCTGGGGGAACAAACTTTTATTTTCTTATTTTTCATTGATGATTTGTTATATTACTTTTCAGGAAAGCTACTTTAAAGCTAGAACTGTTGTGTTTTAATGGATTGTCTCGAGACTATAACATACTTTTAAATGGAATAGTTGTTTCTAACTGCTAAACTATTTTCTGTGGAGACATTGTGCTTATTTTAAGGTTCTGGGACTGCCGCAGTGTTTGAAAGTGCCTTTTTACTGTTTTTTTTCTGTTTGTTTAAAAAAACGTGGACTGGTAGTTTTACTGCCATTATTACTTGTTTTCCCCAGGATAAAGGCAGCATTTTCGGCTTGACCATAGAAGAGATGGTCATGTCCATTGTTGGTCCTTTTTCCAGTCACAACAATGACCTTTAACATTATGGCAGGCTAGCAATTTGCCTCAGCTGCAGTGTGGTGACTCTGCAGTAGTTATTTGTTGCACCTAAGTCCATTCATCTTTTACCCCAGATCCCCCTTAAACTGGGAGTTGGCCATGTTATCTGCAGTTGTTGGGGTCCCCTTGATGAGAAAGGGAGAACCGCTCTTGTCGGTCTTGGGGGAGGGAAGGTTTTCCTTTTGTGCCAGAATGCTGTGTCCATCCCTGGGGGGAGCAGTGGCTGCCCCTAGTAACATAGTTGTCCTCATTTTTCCTGTCCAAAAGAAACAGAAACCCAAGCATGTATGTACTCTCTCTCAATTTTCTTTGGCTGGGAGTAGATTGCTTGGACTGGCTAAGGAGTTGATTCAGGCTGTTGATCATCCTTCTTGTAGAGTAGTTTCCAGTAAAAGAAAGAGGGATGTCTCCCTTTCCTGAAGAGATTCAAGATTCAGAATTTGAACAGGAAAATAGAGGGATGGATTCATTGTTTTGTCCTCAGAATTCTGATTCAGACACTCTCTTTCTGATTCTCCCTGTGGCAGTTTCTCTTTCTCTGAGGCTATTGTAAGAATGCCACATTGTTTTCAGTGGGAAAACACTGAGGTTTCTCAGTCCCTCAAATACTGAGTCATCACAGAAGGATTTTCCAGAGCCTGCACCCATTCCACTGGTTCGGTCTCCTTTAAAGGTTGAGTTTCTTACTGCCTGCAGTTTTCCTGAAAGGCAGCTGTCCCTAAAAAGGTAGGTATAATGTGTAAATTTCCTCAGCAAATTGATATGTATAGGGAAAAAAGTGAGTACAGTAAACTCTGTTAACTGGAACTCCAGCAACCAACACTCTCAAGCAACCGGCAAATAAAAAATTGAAGAAATACAGTACCGTGTGAACAAGTCAAGTTTCATGTGTTGCACTTTGTTCCCCTCCCCCCACAGAAACAAACCTTACGTTTTTAGAGTTTGAGTTTTAAAAAGGAAGGTAGGAATAAATTCCCTCTCCCCCAACCTGAGAGCAAGACAAACCAAACAAGTCAAAATCAGTAAAATGGTAACACTTGCTCCATACTGATTTTGCATCAGATTGCACATTCTTTCTCTAATCTCTCACACACACTCTTCAGCTTTCATATATCTGTCTGACCTCTCACGCGCAGTCACTTCTACTTTCATCCATGCATGTATTCACTCACTCACACTCAGTTCAATGAATTCAATTCCAGTCCACTCAGCATGCAATTGAAAACCGTTCGTGTGCCACTTTCAAGCAACCAGAAACTACCGATCTAAAGTTGGCTTCATTTGCTCTTCAACCTATGGGGCATGGATCTTGGACGGGTCTGACTCTACAGCATTTTCCAGCATCTGATCTGAGCTCCACTCTCCTCCCCTACTGCCTCTGTTTCCCTCCTCCCCTCAGCTTTTATTTGCCCCACTCATTGCAAGCAACGTGGTCCGGTGCTCCAGGCTTCTGTTTGGGTAAGTGAGTTAAATCTATAGATTTTTTTTTTTAATCTTCCTATCTTAAATCTTTCCAATCTTTTACTTACCCCTACTTCTTCGCGATCAGGCTAATACAAAAAAAAAAAATTCTCCTTTCACTTGTTTCACTTTCTGTCCTATCTGTTATTGTGTGTGTGTGTGACGCTGGTTGGGTTTTTCTCTGCAGCTGTTTTGTCAGACACCCAAACCAAGCTTCCTAATGTGCAGAGAGTGTGGTCATAAGCTGTCTCCAGCGGATGGCCACACACTATATATTGTTTGCTTAGGGGTGCCTCACCTCAAATCCTCCTGCTCGTTCTGTGTGGGGTTCAATCTCATCTCATTGATCAACAAGAGTAATAAACTTGTACTTGAGGGCTTTCTCCCTCCACCTTCTACAGAGGCCCAGGCTTACCCCTTCCACTTCTGCTTTGGTCTCCGCCCTGGCCTCTGAGACTCACCCTCCTACTAAGAGGGCAGGGGATGGAGAGAAGCGCAAGCACAAAGACAGGCCAAGGAAGAGGTACCCCGACCGCTCTTCCTCAGCTGAGCCACCAGCTAGGTCCCGGTCGGCTCTTAGCACTAGTTCCCCATACTCCGTTCTTCCTGGAGCTGTAGGTACCTCACAGCCATTCCCAGAGATTGGCGTCACCACATCGCTTCGTTAGGCTGGTGTCAGTGGCCTCCTCCACCAGATCCACCGCAGCCTTTCCGAAGCCAAGGTGTACAGAATGCTGTGGAGATTCATGCACACTTAGATACAGATGGGTGTCTTGCCTGCCTTCTCTCCCTTCAGAGCTAGGGAGCATGTGGTCCCCATTCATCCCTATCACTCCTTCTCCAATCTGACTCCTGGTTTCGGATTCTTTCAGTCAGAGGACCCTCTGCGTTGAGGGGTTGGCTGCAACTGTACCTGGTACCTTGATGCTGACCATTGCCCTGAGTGGATCAGGTCCGATGAGTTCGAGCCGTCCAGCTCTTGGAACCATAGCATTGGTGCCGGATACAAGGGGGTGCCATAGGCGTCTATTTTTTTTCAGAGCTGGGCCTTCCACTCGGAGTCTCTGCGCCTGCAGGTGTGGCCTGGGTCTCACATTGATGCAGAGGATTACGGACCCGATCATCGTTTTGGGCCCTGGGGTTTGTTTGACTTCTGCCTTTGATGTGGTGGAGAGGGTACTCTCTGTTCCATTGAGACCCTTGAAGCTATCATCTTAGGAGTCCATCCTGGCTCCCTCTGTCTCTTGTCTGGATTCCACCTTCTTGCCCCCTCAGTGACAGCCTGCTGCCTCTTTTCCCCGGGGTCTTCCCCAAGGGAGCAGTCCAAAGTTTTCGAGTCTTCCCCAGAGATTTCCCCTGAAAAAGTTCCTCGAAAACGCATGTGCAAAAGGAGGCACTTAAGCTCCCCTCTGGAGTCTCTCACGGAGAACACCAACTTGGAGGAGGCGGAGGGATCTGGAGACATCATGGAGATCCTTTGCCAACATGGAGGGGGGGGGTGATCTGCCCAAAAACCCAACTGACAAGTTGATCTTCTGGAGGCATTTGGCACAGGACGACCCTCTAGTTGCTGCCTGTCTCCTCCCGCAGATCCCCTGGTGGATCTTATTAAACCTCATGCATGGAAGGAGCCTGACACGGTGGATCCCATCCCGAAAACGTCCTGAAAAGATCCTTAGTGCCCCAGCGGACAAGATGCACTGTTCGAAGGGATCCCCTGTCGATGCCGTGGTGGTGACCACAAAGATGGAGCTTGTGCAGTAGATCTCCATGGTCAATTCACCAGACAGAGTCTAGGGCCATGGACCATTTCAGGAAGCGGGTCTATGCTTCAGCTACTTTCTTGGTGTGTGCGCTGAGCTATACGGCACACAACATCAGGCTTCAGAGTGATCTGGT
Source organism: Protopterus annectens (assembly GCF_019279795.1). Classification (NCBI taxonomy): domain Eukaryota; kingdom Metazoa; phylum Chordata; order Ceratodontiformes; family Protopteridae; genus Protopterus; species Protopterus annectens. Next base: position 262,731,370 of record NC_056737.1, read on the forward strand.
CAAGAAGGTCGCTAAGTCTGTCCCAGGGTCCATGTCACTGGAGGAGAAGGTGATGGCCACCCTTACCACTATCGCCAACATTTCTGTGCGGCTCCTGTCCCACATTCCGAAGGCGCTGCAAGAGCTGCCGGAGCAGATGTTGCTATTAAGCGTCGCGCCTGCCTCCGACTCTGTGCCTTTTGGAACCCTTCAAGGCGTTCTTCACAAGTGCCCTGTATGATGGTACCACTCTTTGGAAAGACAGTACGTGACACACTGGTCCAGAGCAAGAAAGATGGGAAGACAGTACGTGACACTCTGGTCCAGAGCGAGAAGGATGGGTAGACTGTCTGCCGTCAGAATATGCTTCTCAACCCCTCAATGAACCTTTTTCAGGAATCAGAGAGGGGTAAAGAAGATGTGGTTCCAGAAGTCTCAGTTATTCCCTGGATGCTCGGACTTGCCTTCCCCCAGAGGCAGAGGGAGATTTGACAGATGCTCCTTTCGCAGCAAAGGGGGGGGTCCGAGGAATCTGGTCCCGGGATTCCTTCCCAGACAGGCCCGTGCAGCAGCTCTGAAGGGTTGCCCGGCTGTTCGTCTCTGGAGGCATTTGGGGGATGCTTTTCGGTACAACCAACAAACCTGGGAGTCCATCATAGACATCGGGTGTTGCAAATCGTATCCAGAGGATATTTAATCCCCTTTATTCAAACGCCTCTCCCTCCCAAGCATCTCCCGGATGTCCCACCCGCACAAAGGGTGGAGGCAGCCCTGGAAATTTACAAGCTGCTGGAAAAACGAATCATCCAGCCCATCTACCCAGACCAGTCCAGATTAGCCATCTATTCCATATTCTTTTTAGTGCCAAAGAAGATGAGGGACTTGAGACCTATTCTGCATCTTTCAACTCAATCTCTCAGTTGCCAAGACGAAGTTCCAGATGGTCACTCTGCATTTCGTCCTGCCCTTCTTGCAGGAGAACTGAATGTGCTCTGTAGACCTCCAAGACGCGTACTACCACATCAAAATGGACAGGTGTTCTCAGACGTTCCTCCACTTGCAGCTAGGGGGCAATCATTACCAGTTCAGAGCACTTCCCTTTGGTCTCATCACAACCCCCCCAGGTATTCACCAATCTGATGGCTGTGATGGTGGTGGTAGCAGCTCACCTGCAGCTGCAGGGCTTCCAGGTTTATCCCTGCCTGGACGATTGGCTCCTTCTGCTCCCTTCAGGCATAGACTCTGCCAAGCCAGGGATCTCCTTCTCCAGATGGCCCACCAGTTGGGCATCACCAGAAATATCAACAAGTCACAGTTGGAGCTGGTTCATGTTCTGGATTTTATCGGAGCTTGGTTAGACACCATACAGACCAAAGTCTTCCTAACTCCAGACAGGCTACAATCCCTCCACCGTCATTTCTTGTGTATCCTTCAAACTCAGTCGCCTTCGTCAGATTCTGTTTTATGGGCATTGGGATCCATGGCAGCCATGATCATTCTCGTGCCTAAGGCCCGGTGCTTCAATGGACGCTTTCTGTTAAGTGGTCACTGCTAGATCTACCGTTGTCTCATCTGGTACGATTATCACGCGCATGCAGAGATTCTCTTCTGTGGTGGAGTCGATCCCCGGATCGTCACCAGGGTCGGCCATTTATGCTTCCTGCCCTGCTGAACATGTTGACCACTGATGACTCCTTGCTTGGGTGGGGGGTGGGCATTGCCTGGGAGGAACAGTCCAAGGTGCATGCTTTGCCCTGAAGACCTGGTTGCATATCAGTGTCCTGGAGATGAGGGCAATGGTGTTGGTGGCTCTTCAATCCCATCTTACTTTAGGGATGATTGCCTTACAATCAGACGTCTGTAGTCTGGTACGTCAATAAGCAGGGGGGAATCGGGTCTTATCCCCTGTGTCGCGAAGCCGTGCGAATGTGGGAGTGAGCAATCTCCACCGGCCATTTTATGGTAGCAATGCACATTCCATGGAGGTCCAACATTCTACAGGACAGGCTCAGCAGGTCTATCCTGATGCCTTATGAGTGGTCTCTGAATCTTTCAGTAGCGAAGCAGAATTTTTCAAAAGTGGGGTCAGCCTCGTTGCAATCTCTTTGCGCCACCTTCCAATGCAAAGTGCAGTGAGTTTTTCGCTCTGGACCCCCCACCGGGGGAAGTCCCCAGGGATGCTCTGGTTCATGCAGTCTTCCTATATGCTTATCCTCCGCTTCCTCTGATCCCAAGATTCCTTCAGAAAGCTCAACAGCTGGGGAGCTCAAGTTATCCTCATTGCCCCATTCTGGCCTCGCCAAGTATGGTTCCCCTCTCTGTGGTCTCATAATAGTATGTGCTCTATGAATATTGGATCCGGTTCCAGATCTGATCTCTCATTCCTCAAGGATTCCACACCGAGGTCTGGCCAGTCTGAAGCTTACCACTTGGCTGCTTCAGATGTTCTTCGTGTTTCACTGTTGCAGTCCTCACATTTGGGTTATCTGCCTGCAGGTAGCTCTCAGCGAGCCTGAATACCAGAGTCTTCGGATTTCTGCGTCGGATGCTGTTGCTTCCATGACATCAGGTCATCAGGGGTATAAAACGTGCAGCTGACACCATTACATCAGTCTTTCTTGCCGTGCGGTACCTGAAGCAAAAGCGGTTTGCAAGTGCCGGTCAGCCAACTCCTGAAATTTTCATTTTCAAGTTTCAGACCTGAAGTCTTCAAAAAGATAAGTATCCTGTTGGGGATCATTTTTTTATTGTTCTACCGATGTCAGAAAAAAAATGAACAATTGTCTTGCCTGTGGAAAGCAAATACCTCATAGAGATTTTCATTATTACTGTGTCACCTGTTTAGGCCCAGTCCACAACGTCCCTCGCTGTCGGTTTTGTGCCTTGTTCAACGCCCATACTCTTCGTCTGGCAATTTTTGTAACTAAATACTTTCGATGTTCATCGTGTTATACTGCTGCAGTCATCACACTTGGGTTATCCTGCCGTCAGGCGGTCCCGCAGTCGGCCGAATCCCAAAGTCTTGGTCCGGCATCGGTTGTCGTCGCTTCTTCCGTGATGTCAGAGCAACAGGGGGATAAAAGAGGCAGCCGATGCCATTTTCTTCAGTCTTTCTTGTCGCGCGGTGCCCGAAGCAGAAGCAGTTCGCAAATGCCGGTCGGCTAGCTCCTGAGATTTTCGAATCGAATTTCAGCCCGAAGTCTTCTCTAAAGCTAAGTACCCCGATGTTCATCGTGTATACAGCTGCAGTCATAACAGATGGGTTCTCCTGCCGTCAGGTGGGTCCTCGGTCGACCGAATTCCAAAGTCTAGGTCCGGTGTCGGTTGTTGTCGCTTCTTCCCTGACGTCTGTGCGACAGGGGTATAAAGGAACCAGCCAACGCCATTTTCTTCAGTTTTTCTTGCCCCAGATGTCAGGTGCCCACAGAAGGAAGGCAATACATAAATTTGTGTAATAATGCAGTGTAATATAATTAAAATACAGTAGTTGCAAGCAAATACAACATAAATGAATACCCCATCTGTTATGACTGCAGCTGTATTAGCACTCTGACATCTACATTTATGGTAGGTACAAAACTGTACTTTGGGGAAACTTTTCTTGCCTCAGACCGATGTCAGGCAAAGTTAATAATTGCATTTCTTGTGGGAAGCAAATACCTCATAAGGATTTTCATTCTTATTGTATTCCATGCCTAGGCCCAGACCACGACGTCTCTGGTTGTCGGTTTTGTGCTAGGTTCAACAAACGTAGAATCAAGCGTCGGGCAGATTTCGCCCGACATTATTTTGGCAGAAAATTTAACTATAGCATGTCGTTGGAGCAACCGACATCAGCAATGATTAAAAAACGCAAGGATAAGGACAGGCAACCAAGGCCAAGACCAGATACCAAGGCCTCAGCAAGGCCTGCCGCCGGTTCTCCGGTTTTCAGCGAGGTGCCTACGCAGCCCCTGACTACCGCTCATTTAGAAATTCTGACGGCCTCCCAGACCGAATCAGCTGGGCCTCAAGAGCTGGATGTCCTTCATGGATGCATCTGCAGTCATAACAACTGGGTTGTCCTGTCGTCAGGCAGCCCTTCGGTCGGCCGGATTCCAAAGTCTGGGTCCGGCTTCGGCTGATGTCGCACTTCACCCGACGTCATCTCTGCTGGTCTTCGGGTATAAAGGCATCAGCCGACGCCATTTTCTTCAGTCTTTCTTGCCGCGTGGCGCCCGAAGCAGAAGCTGTTCGCAAGTGCCGGTCGGTCAGATCCAGAGATTCCTACTACCGAATACTACTTCGAAGACTTCTAAAGCTAAGTACCCCGTTGGGGACTCTTTCTTGCCTCAGCCGATGTCAGAAAAAGTTAATAATTGTTTAACTTGTGGGAAACAAATACCTCATAAAGATTTCCACTCTTACTGCCTACCTTGTTTAGGCCCAGACCACGACGTAGCTGCCTGTTTAGCCTGTGCTTCCTTCAACTGACTAACGCTTAGGCGTCGTTCGGAGTTTGCTGAACAGTTTTTCGGCTCAGATTTTGCGTACATTATGCCGTCGGATCCTCCGACTACCCAAATAATTAAAAAGCGCAAAGAAAAAGACCGACACTCGCGGTCCGCGGTTTCGGCCGAAACCACGGATAGGCAAACCGCGAGTGTCTCTGTTTTGGCCGAAACCGAGAAAACCGGTCAATCCTCAGCCGAATCCATGACTACTACCGAGGCTCCTGCTACTTTACTTGAATCGGCCTCTGAAATTTTGCCTACTACTGTGGCTTCTACTGACTTATCTGACACCATCCCTTTGGATGTTTCTACCCCAGCACGTGGTGCTGCTAGGCCTCCTGCAGCCATGTCTATAAAGGCCTTTGCCAGGGCCAAAGCAGCCAAAACTGTTAAAACAGTTCCTGCTAAGGCCCTCTCACACAGACACACTTCTAGTTCTCAAATGCTTACTTTGGCAGAGGATTTGATTTCCTTAATTAGGGGATCCCAGTCACACCCAGACAGGGCCTCTCAGCCTCCAGAAAAGAGACCTAGGACAGAGCCGCCCCAGCAGGAGTGCTCTGATGATCCCTCGGAGGACTCGGACACTACAGACCAGCCAGAGGCTCCTTTGTCCACTTATGAAGACTCTGATGCTGATGATTCCATCCCATCTGCCTCTCCACCAGAGGAATTCTCTTTTGGGGAAACCTTACATGCCATGAGAGAGGAATTCCAATGGCAAGGTCAGGATTTCTCAGATTCAAGAAAAAGGCTTAGGACCTTTCTGCACTTACCACAACACAGGCCTTTAGCTATACCTCCAGTTTTGCCTGTTGTGGATGATGCATTTAATGATGTTTGCACTGCACCTGACTCTTTGCCTCCAGCCCCTGCCAAACCAGACAGATTTTACAGGGTACCTAACACTCATCACCACCTTTTCAAGGCCCCTCTTGCAGATCCTGAGACTATTTCCCAGGGGCCTAAGGCAGTAGCCGACCTCTACAAGAACCCTCTCCCTTCTGAAAGGGAGTCCAGGTCATTAGAGATGGGGCAAAAGTTTACACCTCTGCCACTCTCTCAGCTAGAGCTTTAAACTGTCAGTTTCACATGATCCAATACCAAGAGTTTATGCTTGATCAGTTGACTAAGAAACTTTCATCTGAAGAATCCTTAGATAAGAAATATGTTTTAGAAATGGTGAATAACATACAACAGGTTAGTAACGATTCTTTGAAATGTGGCTATGATGCACTGGAGGCTTCATTTAGATCAGCCATGACTGGCACAGTGATAAGAAGGCATGTATGGTTGAAGGAGCAGGTCCTGCCAGATCATGTAAAAGCAAAGCTGTTAGATGCTCCTATGGATAAGGGCAGTCTATTTGGTACCTCTGCTCAAGAAGTAATAAAGAAAATGGAAGAGAAGGCAAAATCTGTACAAACAGTTAAGGATTTCTTACAGGTTCAGCCCCCTCGGTTTAGCAGAAACTGGCCTGCCAAAAATTGGTCCTTTCCAGACACCTCAAAGACCCAAAGAGGCAGGTATAGGCTCTAGAGGCAGAAACCAATCCTGAGGAAGTGCCTACAGAGGACGACAGTGGCAAGGTAATAACCAGCGAGGCACTGACACAACCACTGCCACTGCAACAGGACAATCACAGTGACTTGGCTCTGACACGCCTACCAGAGAGCAAATAGCAGCACCTTTAGGCGGAAAGTTAACCTTATTTTCTCAAAATTGGCACTATATCACAAAAGACAAGTGGATTTTAAAGACCATAGACCAAGGCTACAGGTTCCACTTCCACACCTTACCAGTAAAAAGAGGAATGCCAAACTTACCTCCAACTCAAAAAACAGAAGCTCTAAACCAGGTAGATCAACTAATCAAGATGAGAGCTGTGGAGAGAGTACCAGTAAATCAACAGGGCAAAGGATTTTACTCCAGACTCTTCCTAGTCCCAAGAAAAGAAAAAACTTGGAGGCCCATTCTCGATCTGTCCGTCTTAACTCATTCACTCCAGAGCAGCTCAGGAAATGCTGCCTGCTGAATTCCACCATAGGAACAACAGAGCAGCCTGAGCTCATTTTCAGAAAATCCATTTGTAATACTATACAGAAAACAAATGCTCATAACTCTTTAACTATAAGAGCTACACTAAAAATGTAAACGCGAAAGTTGTTCAGCAGACACTGACCTTTCCAACAGTGTAAATGTTGATAGTGCATATCAAAGTCATAATGAAATATTTGGCAAGGAATGCTGATATTGTGCAATTTTTTAAATTTTTTGGAAAAGCAAAGCACAATATCTTGGTCTATGTACCATGCAGACCCATACAATTTGAATTTAATTTGTTAGTATGAATGTCAGCTTTAAAATGATACTTTAACCATAACTGTGTGACACTCCTTTCATGAGATATTCACAGAAATATGATTAATATATTATTTCTCATAATTGATAAATAAACAAAGCATAGTATCTCATCACCTGTAACAGACACATATCAGTGTAGAAGTTGTGCATCTGAATGTCAGCTTCAAAATGATGCATCATTTGTGTGATTACCATGCTCCATCGCAAAGATATGGGCATAATAATGAGAAGTATTGTAAATGTATAATTTTCATATTTGTACAAGAGTAAACAAACTGTGATATCTGTACGTGTGTACCGTGCCTAGACACAGTTCTTTTACCATGATGTAAGGAGTAACACTGTCTTCAAAATGATGCATTATTTCACACAATGTGGTGCTCCCTTGCAAAGTTATTTACCAAAATATGAAAAAAATCATAATTTCCATAACCTAAGTCGGAAACAAACTTTGATATCTGCCTATGAGTACAACATACAGGTACCATTCTTTTACCATGTTAGAACTATAAATAATCTTTTCAAAATGAGGTATTACTTAGCACATTCAGATGCTCCCTTGTCAAGTTATTTACCAAAATATGAAAAAAAAATCATAATTTTCATAACCTAAGTCCAAAACAAACTTTGATATCTGCACAAGTGTCAAACATACAGGCACAATTATTTTACCGTGTTAGAACCAGCAATACTGTCTTCAAAATGAGATATTACTTGGCACATTCAGATGCTCCCTTGCAAAGTTATTTACCAAAATATGAAAAAAAATAATAATTTCCATAACCATAAGTCTCAAACAAACTTTGATATCTGCACGTGTCCAACATACAGGCACAATTCTTTTACCATGTTGGAACCAGCAATACTGTCTTCAAAATGAGGTATTACTTGGCACATTCAGATGCTCCCTTGCAAAGTTATCTACCAAAGTATGAAAAAAATCATAATTTCCATAACCTAAGTCTGAAACAAACTTTGATATCTGCACATGAGTACAACAGACAGGCACTATTCTTTTCCCATGTTAGAACCATCAATACTGTCTTCATAATGAGGTATTACTTAGCACATTCAGATGCTCCCTTGTAAAGTTAATTTACCAAAATATGAAAAAAAAAATCATAATTTTCATAACCCATGTCCTAAAACAAACTTTGATATCTGCATATGAGTACAACATACAGGAACCATTCTTTTCCCATGTTAGAACTATCAATACTGTTTTCAAAATGAGGTATTACTTAACACATTCAGATGCTCCCTTTCAAAGTTATTTACCAAAAATATGAAAAAAAAAAATCATTTCCATAACCTAAGTCCGAAACAAACTTTGATATCTGCACAGGAGTACAACATAAAGGCACCATTCTTTTCCCATGTTAGAACTATCAATACTGTTTTCAAAATGAGGTATTACTTAACACATTCAGATGCTCCCTTTCAAAGTTATTTACCAAAATATGAAAAAAAAAATCATTTCCATAACCTAAGTCCGAAACAAACTTTGATATCTGCACAGGAGTACAACATAAAGGCACCATTCTTTTACCATGTTAGAACTATCAGTACTGTCTTCAAAATGAGGTATTACTTAGCACATTCAGATGCTCCCTTGCAAAGTTATTTACCAAAATATGAAAAAAAATCATAATTTCCATAACCTAAGTCCGAAACAAACATAGATATCTGCACATGTGTACAACATACAGGCCCAATTCTTTTATATGTTGGAACTATCAATATTATACATATACACATACAATACATATTCGATTGTACATGCTAGCACTTTCCTGAAACAGTTCTTTCTCAGCATCTTCACCAGCTTGTTACCACAGTTATTTGCCAAACTCATAATAAAAATATATTTTACACAACACATTTCATAATAGAGTTGTACTTACCAGTCCCTACTTGGTCATGGGTGTTTTCCATTCTTCTCACAAGCTGCATATTTCCAATCCTACATAGCTCTCCTCACACCATTGTAGATGTCAGTCAATAACAAGGCAATGCCTTCCTCAGTTAGGTGAACGCCATCCCTTCTGAACAGGTGACCATCTTCTGCAGTGATACTGTCATGGCAGATTGTAGATCCACCGACCCTATGCATCAAGCCATGCATGAACCCATTCTGTAAACGTCTGGCCTTGTGAGCTGTCTGACTGTTTTCCATATCTGTTGAGAATACCTCTTCTTACAATCCAGTATACCTTCACACTGGAAGTGGAGAAGCTGAAGTTGTACTGGTTTTCCGTTTCGGAGGCATGGCTGGCAGCCCAGTGAATGTAGGAATGGCCACATACTCACACTCTCACTTGTCGTTCTCCTGCTCGTGAAGCCATATCAGTGTCAGAATGTGGATAAACCTGTACAGCAAAGAAAATGCAAACAGTTTACTACTGATGTTTGACAGATCTATTGGAAAAGTACATATATATGTATATCATAATGCATTACCTGGTTAGACCATCCAAATCTTCAATCCTATCCACAGGGGCATTATTCTTATAAGTGGTGATGGCGCTGCGGAGGTACATACCTACCACCCGTGAAAACACAAAATTACACTCAACGACTGACAAGGGGGCACAGAAAGGGCACATGTAAAGATAAAAAACAGAGTAAGGACTGCCACTCCACTAATATGCCTAGGACAGGCACGGGACTTCAGGCCGTGGGTGTCTGAAGTGTGCCATACCTGTGCTGGCTACCCACTCAGACTGCTGGTAGCAGCAATGACTCCTGATTGCATGCAGTGCCAGCACTCTGCCTTACCTCTACCTTTTCCATGTACATGTCCTTTCGGCAATGGTCATAAGGACTCAAAGGGGGGAGCTCATGTAAAGGGTCTTACCCTGACCTACATACATTTACTACACCTGAAGGGAGGGAAACTAAGTGGAGAGCTCAACCAAGACAACATGTGAAAAGACTAATTGTGCCCCAGGCTTTGTCTTTTTGCATGCGTCCTTTTCCGGGGGGAAACACTGCATCACAGTGGCAGCCCTGAGGCCATTTCTACCTAGGACAGCAGCACAATGGGGCTGAACTGAAGAGTCTCCAAGTTCCCAATTGCAATCCAGGTCGATCACAAGATCCATGGATGGCTGGGTATGCCCCCCGTGATGCACCCACCAACACAAGAGAAGTTGGCATAAATCTCTGAAGAGGAACCTTCCTGACCATACTGATATTCATGTGTATGTATATGTGCAAGTACATTATGTACATACATATATATCGATATACACACATATGCACAGATATATATATATATATATATATATATATATATATATAAAAACATCAGAGGTTTTGGAGGATAGCTAGTTGATTAAGAATGGAGGGGGTGGCTTGCAATGACTACAAATAGAGAAAAACACAATCTGGCTTGTGCATTCATCAAAGTGATAACGACTTCTACTAAAAGTGATAACTCACTGCTGTATTGTAACTGCACTTATTGCTAATGTGATAATGACCTTCCTTTCAGTACTGAAAAGTTATGCATGCTCAGACAAAGGTGATAATTGCTGCACATAACCTGTTGACTAGGCATTCATTATATTACCTTGTGCAGCTGTTGTGTAACACAGACTCATTATCAGTAAGGAGAACACCTGAGTAATTCAGTAAAATAGTATAACACTTACATATTACTGAGCCCTTCCTCCCACGTAAATTCCACACGACTGACAAAGCCAGGAAAAATGCACAAAAAATATGGTAGCTCCATGCTGGCAGTTGTCAACAAGTGATAACCTTTATCTTACTCATGCAACTACTAATCACAAATAGAATAATACAAGCAGAAGTGATTTCTTGTCTGCTTATTTTACATTATTTAATTAGTCAGTGGTGTGTGTGATGTCTTATATGCTGGCATATTACACTATAATTACATTTCTGTGCTGTATTCTAAGTAATGTAACCATATTTAATTTTCAGACTTAATTTCTGTTTTCCCACTAACCCCTCCAGTTATTTGCATTGTGTATGCACAAGCACCAAAATGGCACAATCAACTATTTTGCTCAGTGGTCACATCAGCAGTCAGACCATGTACTTCCCTGATACACAATTAATTATTTCCCCAAGCAACATCCTCATTAGTATGTCCAGGTATACATGCATCTAAATAAAATGTTTTACCAAACAAGCCTTCAGTAACATTTCCTAGTATGTACTACCACCAGCATGAACACTTCACCCAAGCAACCCCTTCAGTAGAATGTTGAGGAAAAGGGTAGAAATATTATCCAAAATACTGGTTGAGCAATGCTAAAATCAGCAGTAAAATATATTTAACTAAGCCTCTCATACCACCCCAACATTATTCAACAGAAAGAAAGACTGAATCAGAATATGCGTGCAGAACAGTTAGATATATTTATCAGCACTCTTTGTTATGCATCATTCCAACATTTCTTCAGACAGAACTAGCATCAGTTTTCCTCAATAAAGTATGTACATATTGTTAACAGGTAATAAATGATTCCTGAAAACTGGATACATAAACAAAAAATGATAATAATAATGACTAAAACCTATGCTTGTTACAACACATCTGTACTGCAATATTCTAGCAAATAGATCAGCTGAGAGAATGTTGAAATATGCACAATCACCAAAATGAAATGTTTTGCCAAAAAAACACATCAATTGCATATCCTAGTATGTGCAACCAAAAAAATTAAGCAGTCACCCAAGCGATCCCTTGAATAAAATGTTGATATATGCACCCGGACCACTGAAAGTGCTTCATTCTGCCCACCGCACCACTGAAGCCTCAGCAATAAAATATTAAGCCTCTCATACCACCCAGACATTATTCAGTAGAAAGACTAAATCAGAATGTATGTTCAGAATGTTTAGATATATTGATCAGCACTGTCCCTGTTATCCATCATTCCAACATTTCTACATAACCAGGGACACGTTTATAGTGTTAGTATCGTTAACCTGAGAAGTATTTTTTCAAGGAACATCTTCATTAGTATGTCCAGGTATACAAATGCACCACCCTGAGACATTCACCCAAGCAACCCCTTCAGTAAAATATTGAGGTATGCACAATCTTTTGTCTGAAGCATGTGGGAAAATGTGTTTTGGTCTGATGAGACCAAGGTTGAACTTTTTGGCCACAATTCCGAAATGGACATTTGGCACAAAAATAACAGTTTGCATCACCAAAAGAACACCATCCCCATGGTGAAGTGGTGGCAGTATCATGCTTTGGGGTTGCTTTTCTTCAGCTGGAAATGGGGATTTACTCAAGGTGGAGGGAATTATGAACAGTTCCAAATACCGGTCACTTTTGTCCCAAAACCTTCAGGTGTCTGCTAGAAAGCTCAAGATAAAGAGGTATTTCAGCTTTCACCATGACAGTGACCCCAAGCATACAGCCAAATCACAAAATCATGGCTTCACTCGAAGAAAATAGTTTTCAAATGGCCCAGCCACAGCCCAGACCTAACGCCAATAGAGAATCTGTGTGGTGACTTGAAGAGGTCTGTGCACAAGAGATGTGCTTACAGTCTGTCATTTGTTCCCAGTTAATTCAAGTACACACTTGAAAGCTGGACACATAAAAAAAATATATATATCATAATCATCTCTGAAGCCTGAGCTTTTTATACCATATTTGTACCACAATGACTCTAACAAATAGATCAGCTCAGACAACAGGTCATGGCACCATGGTACAAATTACTGTAAGCTAAGTAAATAAATAAAATGAAACCGAGGAAAACGTAGCTAGTAATCGATAATGTAACTGCCCCCCACCCCCCACCCCCACCCCAGTGAGTGCCATTGCATGGTGATTGCTAATCCTGACAGTAACCTTTTTTCCTGAACGACCCTTGACAACGTTATGGATCAAACATTGTCATTTTTCCCATTGGTGATTTCTAACTATACATTACATCACCATAATTTTTGTAGTGCTTCATCTTTATACTTGAAGATATTCAACAATGTACATTTAACTGAATGGTTAAAATTCCTGTTAAATGGCATCTTCGAGTCTCAGGTCATTACATTTCACTGCCAACAATCTCAAGTCCCATTTCTGTTTACTACCATCAGCCTAAATGTATAAAGCTAATTGTATGGTGCCGTTTGTTTTCTGCTCCATGCTTCCAGTGCTAGGTGTCTGAGCTGCCTTGTCACTTTCAAGCTTACAGTGCTTTAAAGGTAGACAACACATAGGGTTATTGCTATATTACTGCTAAATTATACTTTAATCTTGGCACTGAATTTACTACATTTAAAATTATTTAAATGAAACAACTAAGGCAAATGGATATTGGTAATTCTGTTAGCAGAAAACTATTGTAATGCACGGCGCACGCTGGTTATGCTCTAAAACTGAAAGAAAAATAACCTTGTTATAATACGGTTCATACATAAGAACATTTTAATTATAAATATCACTTTTATAACTAAGCCATCACTGTCTTACCACATACACTGCAGTCACCATGGAGCTGTATAGGAAACCAAGTAATAGTTTTAAAAGATGTAACACATCTCACACTGCCAGAAAAAAAAAATGACAGAACTAAAGTGCCCTGAGAAAAAAATGCTGCATGTTGTTTTATTTCAATGTCAATAGAAAAATCAGAGTTCTCCATTATCCTACAACAAACTGGGAAAACATAGACTGAGAGTGTATAAGATGGAGACATAGAGATGGAGAAAAATAAAGAAAATATTTTTCTGCTGTACAGATTTTGGAGTGGTCCCAAGGAAATAAAGCAAAACCTGGCAATATTGATGAAAATGATGATTAGATATTTTTATTTTAGCTCATCAGCCTAAGACAAATAACATCATTGCTAAATGGTTGCAGCTCATGGATAAGGTAAAGGAAACCCCAGTTACTTCATCCTGAGATAACCTAGCCATTAGAAGTCTTACTACTGCAGGGTATTTTCACCCTTGAACATGCAGATGTTACCGCACAGAAGAACCTGCTAGCTGAGTGTGCTGAGTTCATCGCAATGCATTTCTAAGAAGCTGTCAGTGGCTAAGAATTGCCTCGGAACCAAGATAACTGTCTGGGTAAATTCATTTTGGACACACAAGAAAAACAAACTTCTTCAACCAAGAAAATGGCACTGGGTGGCAGGCGAATAAAACAAGTGAATGCACTTTGCAAACAGCTTGTTTTATTAGTCTGCCATTCGATGCTATTTTCTGCACTAAAACAGCTTGTTTTATTCATCCGCCGCTCCTGTGCCGTCTTCTTGGTTAAATTCATTTTGTGTACAGGTCTCTGGTCAGCACTTTTAAAGGACTAATTTCTAATTCCTGTGCTGGTTCTTTTCTGGCAGCCTTCGTGTCATCTGTTATGTGCTTCTTCTAAAATAAAGTTGCATTGATATGCACATGAATGCAGAAAAAAATGTTCGTTAATTTTCAAGGAGGCATATAGGTAGCAGATGTAACTAGGGATGAAGTATATAAGAACATGAGAATGTTCATAGGTTTATACTAGGCTATCTGCCCTAGGGCATTTATAAGCCTAGCCCAAAGTTTTGTGGCTTACGCCACCTCTTATATGAAAAAATACTATGCCCATTAGTTTGTTGTGCCTCTGTCCAGCAGTGACACAGAGATGATTCCCGGGGTAAACCTACGATCTCCCATCCACAGGTCAAGATTTCTCTTGAACAATGTTGATCTACATTAACTGCTTATGTACATTCGTTTACTCTATCAATTCAACAAAATGTATACTTAGGTAAACAATCCTATGTATCTAGCACTGGTGATATAAACAAAATTTGTTAAAGCCAGGCCGCCCCTTCACAACAATAAACCACACTGTTAAAAAAATTCCCTCCATCAAAGCCCTACTGACAATTTCCACCACTATGGAAGGAATCTATGTTCATGCAGTCCCTAAGTGACAAACCATGCCACTAATCCCCACTTTGTACAGAACTTTGTTGAATGTATGTACTTATGCACTTTTATACCCTTTTTATTTTGTATGAAAATGAAACTATGTTAGAGTCACAGCCCTGTCATAATCGTACCTCCAAAGTGGGCAAAGGAGTGATAAGTGCTCACAACTGAGACTAAAAGCACAAAATCATCATCAACCCTCTTTTCCCCCATTTTCTACATGGGGCCAGGGTGTCATGTCAACTGCCACAAACTAGAAGCACAAAATAAAGCAGAATAAAGTGCAATTGTTTATAACTGCCAAAATCCCATCACTAATAATGTGCATTTCAAAATGTCAAAGAGAGATTTACAAAACTGTCATAAGTTTATACTACGCCAACTACCACCAGGGTCTTTACAAGCCTAGCCCTGCAACACAAACCAGTTTTGTCTTCCAAACTCCTTGAAAGTCTACATGGTTGGGTATTTTAGTAAAGAGGTAGCCAAGACTTATGTTAGGAGATTACTTACTGTCAATATCTGTTCATTAGACACATGTGGGCTAGACTGGGTGCAAATTTTATTTCCCAGCCAATGACCAAGGTTTCTTTTGAATAGGGTCACAGATGTACTCAGCTTCACGTAGACAGAAGCTTATCCCATAGCACAGGAATCCTTTGAGACCTATACAGGTTTATCCGTAGTTATATTTATGTTGTAGGTAAAGTTCAGGTACTTGGAGCTAATGTTTCTAGTGCCATTTGTTTTGCAGATGTGCATGAGATCCATCACACCTGGATATGAGTATGCCTTATATGCTAAGCACAGGCTGCCTCTCAGTAACCAGTAGGAGACTGAGTACAGAGATAAGATCTTAATGTGCTCTGTATAGGGCAAGGAATTCATACCCTGGATTCTCCTAGTGAAAAACCTTTGAGGGCATTCCAACTGTTTCATCCTTGATAAAGTTAATATCAAATGGGGCACTGTACTCAAAAGTGGGTCTGATAAAGGCTGACAACACTGGCACTACCACTTTATTGGCAAATACGCGGCTAGCTACTTTTGTGGACCATTTTAAGCCTAGTCACTTTATCCTTGATAAGAATGTGAGTTAAAACTTTAACCATTATGCCAGCCATTATGCCAACCCTCAACCCTTGGGTGATCATACCTCTGTAGAACACTTTTTTTCCAAAAAAAAAATGTATGGTGTTGCAATACCTCATAACATGTACCATTACATTGATACAATCACAGTTTTAGAATACCTCATTTGTGATTACTACATCATGAAAGCATTATGTATCAACGCTCAAAGTAAAAAAAAGCGTATTACACATACTAAAACATTTTTAGCGATCAACATTATACGACATTTGCAGGTTTTAGATTCAACTCGTCTGCCCCACCCACATCCTTTCCTCTGTGATGTATGACCAAGCACACACGAAAATCACAAACATAGCAACATTATCGTTCCCAGAGTTTACTATTAATAGTATAACATACATAAAAAAATACATCAAGTAGACACTCAGATTTGCACCACAATCAATAGCAATACAGTTCAAATTACAATTTGCAACACTTTACAATATTTCATATTAACAAGAAACACCCTGTTAACACCACAAGGAATGGAAACCAAAACGATCAAGCTAATCTACTGTTAAAATAGCCACAAGAAGCAAACGTCATACGAACACAGATAAACACCGAACCACCAGAATACTGCTGACGACATACAGCCTCACACATATTTTATTGTTACCAGCGCAAAAAAATTGTGACTGCAACAAGAAGAGAATATATACAGCAGGGGCGAGGAACAAGACCTTATGACCTGTTCAACGCCTGACAGGGCACAATAAACTTAAAATATTCCAAAGATCAGTTTCGCAATAGAAAATACATACCCTAAATCTTCCAATGAGTCTAATATTTCGCTTTCCATTATATCACACAATGTACTAACTACAAGGTTATATATGGCACCCACAACCAGGTGAGGCACGTTGAAAAGGGGGTTAATAGGGAAGCTATTTCGGCTGGTGGGTTGGCATGTGAGGGTAACATGATAACAAGTGGCAAATGACTGCAATGTAATATGGACACATGGCACTGCCTTCCGGTTAATGTTAGGAGACTGGTTGCGACATGATTTGTTAAAGACAAAGTTTCTGTGTACACAAAATTTTAAGTGAAACATTTTATACAGTGATAACTCAACACTCTAACCTCAAAACATATCTAGAATATTATATTAAAGCATTTTAACAATTACTATAACATCCTGTGGTTCCTGCTCAACAAACTATATAAAACAGACTCGGTTAGGGGACAGCACATCAGATCGCGGGTCCGCTAATGACTTGACAGTTATTTTTACCGTGTCGAGTTACCAGACCGATGAGTGAATATTCTACAGCTAAATGTTTTTGATTTATCTGTTTCAGTGCAACAAAACAGGTGGAAAATATCGGAAAGTGGTTATTGCAGAACCATTCATGCAGAACACAAAGTGGACAAGCCTACTCATCCTAGTGTTAACAGTCGGGAGCTACACCATATGAACATTTAGACAGTGTTATGAAGTACTGCTATTAACAGAAAAATAGAAGAGAGCCACTACCTCACACTAATTGTTTATCTTCAAGCAGTCATTACCATGCAGTAATTGCAAATGTACTCCTTGTACGCTGAGCCAGGAAACACATTGTAAGCTGAACCGGGAAACTCTTTGTAGCTCTGTCATCTGTGGAACACATGAGTCCCCACATAAAACAGGGATCCAGTAGCAGGTAAAATCGCCAAATATTTGCAGAAGGAAAAGAAATACCTGCTGCTGGACCCTCTAGTTATTCATAAAAACTAAAAGAAAATAATGTTCGTGATGGAGGTGTGTTGCAAGTGGTGGCTTGGATTGCAACAATCTGATTGGCTGCCACCACTTGCTTTATCAACTACTTTCGAAGGCAATTTTCGATTAAAAGTTTAATGTGACCTTAATGTAAAATCATGCTGAATCATAACTGCATAAGATAAATTACAAGTTCAGTTATGATTTCAGCGTGTTTTACATTAAGGTCAGCTAGAAATCTGCAATAGAGTTACTCACGCTTGTGGAAGGCACTCGGGGGTAACAGCTTGCAATTACTATCTTCTCATGGCGCGCTCGGTGTTGAGCACAGATGCACCATGAGAAGGTACTCGGGGTTAATGAGTTAAACACATACCTCATCGTCCCAAAATTCAAAATGCTGACCTTACAGCAACTTCTTCCCATGCTGGGCAAGGAGTGTTGGCTGGTGACTCTAGATCTCAAGGAGGCATACCTGCACGTCCCCATCCGACCAAATTGCAGAAGATACCTCAGATTCCTTGCAGGATCAGAGCATTATCAATTCTCAGCATTGCCTTTTGGCTTATCTACTGCGCCCAGAGTATTCACAAAATGCCTGGCATCAGTAATCGCTCATTGCAGGCTACAGGGAATCCAAATCTATCCATACCTGGACGACTGCCTGTTACAAGCGGACAACAAAGACAAGCTGACAACAGATTTACAAAGGGTCATTCGCTTGCTACAAGCCCTGGGATACACAGTCAATTTAAAAAAGTCAAGGCTCATACCATCCCAGACAAGAACATTCTTGGGTGCAGAATTGGACACAGTAAAACAAATGGCATTCCTGACTGCAGAAAAACAAGAACAACTCCCTCTTTACTTCTTGGCATTAACAAAAAAGAACAAACTAACAGCAAGAAAAGTACTGCAGGCCTTGGGATTCATGGCAGCATGTATAATCCTGATTCCTCATGCCAGACTGCATATGAGAAAACTACAGTGGTACCTAAAAAACTTATGGTCTCAACACAGGCACAGCTTAGAAACCGAAATCCCACTAATCCCATGCCTGAAGCAAGAATTCCTATGGTGGGCCCAAGCATGCCAGGCGAACCTAGGCTTGCCCTTCCACAAATGTCAAGCGAGCCAGACCATCACAACGGATGCCTCAGACCTAGGCTGGGGGGCACACATGCTGGACAAATGCATACAAGGATTGTGGACTCCAGACCAGATGCACCTGCACATGAACCAAAAAGAAATGCTGGCAGTGCAGCTAGCAATCCAGAAATTCAAGCCTTTCCTCAAAGAAGGCCATTTATTGATAAGGACAGACAACACCACAGTCATGTGGTACATCAACAAGCAAGGGGGCACTCATTCTTACCCCCTATGCAGAATGACTATGGAACTTTGGAACATGGCTCTGAACTACAACATCCAGTTACAGGCAACCTTTGTGCCAGGAAAAGAAAATACCCTTGCAGATATGTTAAGCAGAACCACCTCGGATGCTCACGAATGGATGCTGCACCCGGACATCTTCAAGGCCATTGCAAGGAAATGGGGAATGCCACAAATAGACCTGTTCGCATCCCCACTCAAATACCAGCTAAGGAAATTCTGCACACAGACGTTTCACCCTCTTGCATGGAAGGTGGACTCCCTTTCCTTCAGTTGGAAAGGCCTGACAGCTTATGCATTCCCACCTCTTCCTTTGATGCACAAAGTACTGCTGAAAATCAAGGAGGAAAGACCAAGGATAATACTAATAGCTCCAAATTGGCCAAGACAACACTGGTATCCCTTGCTGAGGAGCATGTCTCAGGGAAGAATGTGGTCAATACCCCTGATGCCTTTGATGTTAACTCAGAACAACTACAACATCCTGCATCCAAACCTAAAAACCTTACAGCTAACTGCCTGGAACATCACTTAAGAGCAACTAACCCAGACTTATCCCAAAGGGTTAAAGACATTATACTTGAAGCCCGCAGACCTTCAACAAGAAGGAACTATGCAGGAAAATGGAAAAGGTTTGCCATTTGGAGTGCGGAAAGAGGAAAAGATGTGTCAAACATAGACATTGCTAACATCCTGGAGTACTTGGCAGAGCTTCTTCACACAGGCCTGTCCTGTTCCTCCATCAAGATACATGCATCAGCTATTTCTGCAGAATACAGTTTTGATCCACCTGTCTTCTCGCACCCTCTACTCAGGCAATTCCTCAGGGGAATCAAGAATGTAAAATCTCCTAGGAAACCACCACTACCAGCATGGAACTTAAATTTTGTACTAGAAAAATTGACACTCCCACCATTTGAACCAGCAGGAACAGCAGATCTTCAACACCTATCATGGAAAACTGCTTTCCTCCTGGCAATTACTTCAGCAAGAAGGGTTTCAGAACTCCAGGCCTTAATGGCAGTACAACCCTTCCTGATCTTCCATCAAGATAGTGTCCATGAGAACTAATCCTACATTTATGCCAAAGGTGGTATCCAGAGTGTCCTTAAACCAGGCAATCCACCTACCTACCTTCTTTCCCAACCCGCAGAACAGGGGGGAAAGGCTACTACATACCTTGGATGTACATAGACAGTTACGCTACTACCTGGACAGAACCAAAGGTAACAGAAAAACTGACCAACTGTTAGTGGCCTATGCACAAGGAAGGGAAGGAAAAGCAATTTCCAAACAGACAATCTCCAAATGGATAGGAAATTGCATAAGATTCTGTTACTCCTACCATGGAAAACCAATGCCACAGAACATAAGACCTCATTCAACAAGAGCTACAGCCACTACCACAGCTTTCTTACGAGGAGTGGCAAACAAGGACATTATTGAGGCGGCTACTTGGACCTCCGTGCATACATTTGCCAAGCATTATAATTTACCTCTATATTCTAGATCCCGATCCGGGTTTGCCACTGCTGTACTGCAAGGGATCCTAACTACACCATAATCCTTTCTTCCTCCACCCCTAGTTTAGCTATGGTATTCTAACCAGTTGTTATGACTGCAGATGCATCCATGAAGGACATAGTACAGTTTTGTACCTACCATAAATGTAGATGTCCGAACTGGATAGCATCTGCAGTCAGGATTACCCACCCTCCTTCCCCTCTGTGGTACTCCTAGGGTAATTACATTCCTAATAGCTAGCTGGGGGGGAGTCTCTTATGGTGTATTTGTTTGTATATATGTACATACATACTTATTTTTTGTGATTGCCTTCTACCTTGTCTGCATACATTGGCATTTATCCAAACTATTAGCCTTCCAAGAGGGCAACTGGCATCTGGGGCAAGAAACACTGAAGAAAATGGTGTCGGCTGATGCCTTTATACCCGAAGACCAGCAGAGATGACGTCGGGTGAAGTGCGACATCAGCCGAAGCCGGACCCAGACTTTGGAATCCGGCCGACCGAAGGGCTGCCTGACGACAGGACAACCCAGTTGTTATGACTGCAGATGCTATCCAGTTCGGACATCTACATTTATGGTAGGTACAAAACTGTACTTTCCCTCTCACCCCTCGGATGCCAACCCTGACGGTGATCCGGAGATTTTGGACAGGCCTTCGGTTTCTGAAGGTGTCTTCAGACCGACAACTATCTCTATTATGTCTTATGCTAAACTTATAGCCCCCTTAAAAGTTAGGAAACTGGGTCCACGTACCCCCCACAGGCCCCTATGCCTAAAAAACAGATGCTTAAGATGGCTGAGGATTTAATTACCCTTATCAGGGGTTCACAGCCCCCTCCTGACACAAGGCCTAGACTGGAGGAAGATTATCCTTCCTCTGACCAAGCATCCATTTCCTCAGCTAACTCTGAGGACCAGGATTATTCCTTCCCTCCTTTTGAAGACTCAGATGCTGAAGAGCCCATTCCTTCTGTCTCCCCCCCCGAAGACTACTCTTTTGGGGAAACTTTACACACCATGAGGGAACACTTCCACTGGGAAGGCCAAGATTACTCTGACTCTAAGAAAAGACTCCGTGAGTTTCTTCTTCTTCCACAGCATAGACCCCTTGCAATTCCTCCAGTTTTAGACATTTTGGATGATGTTTACACCGAATCTAGTCTAAACCCAGATTCCTTACCTCCTGCACCAGCTAAACCAGACAGATACTACCAAGTTCCTGATTCTCATAAGTTTCTATATAAAAGCCCTGTTGCTGACCCCAAAACCATTTCCCAGGGTCCCAAAGGGGTTAAGGCCTCTACTGCTAAGAATCCACTACTTTCTGAAAGAGATTCCAGAGCATTAGAAAGATGGGGGAAGAAAGTGTATACGTCTGCCACTTTGGCCATGAGGGCCTTAAACTGCCAATTCCACATGCTAAAATACCAGCAGTACTTGATTGCACAGTTAAAGCAGAAAATGATCCCTCAGACAGATCAACCTGATTTCAGAGATGCAGGATTTGCTGCATGCAGCAGAACAGGTGGGAAAGCATACCTTACAAGTGTGGTTTTGATTCATTGGAAGCCTTATGTAGAGTAGCTGTCACAGGATCTGTAATACGTAGACATGCTTGGCTAAAAGAGCAAGCCTTACCAGAACATGTCAAAGCAAAGTTATTGGATGCTCCATTTCAGAAAGATGTTTTGTTTGGTGTCAAAGCAGAGGAAGTTTTAAAGAAAATGGAAGAAAAGGCAAAATCTATGTAGACAGTTAAAGATTTTTTACAGGTACAACCTCCTCGTTTCAACAAAAACTGGCCATCAAAAAACTGGTCCTTTCCTGCATCAGACAGACCTCAAAGGGGTAAGTACAGATGCCCAAGGGGCAGAGGCCAGCCACAAGGTTCTTTCAGGCCTAGACAATGGCATACAACAACTCAGAGGTGGAGACGAAAGATCTCAACCCTTCAGGAAACAAACACAATGACTTCCCTCTTTGCCTGCCAAGCAAAATTGCCCTGGCAGCACCTTTGGGAGGAAAACTGGCTCTATTTCCACAAAATTGGCACATATAACAAAGGATAAATGGGTTCTGGATATCATTACCCAAGGCTACAGATTTCATTTTCACACTTTACCACGGATGAGAGGCATGCCAAATCTGCCTTCAAACCAATGGGCAGAGGCATAAATGCAAATTTCAGCTCTCATGGATATGAAAGCAATTCAAAAGGTACCTACAAAGGAGCAAGGTCAAGGTTTTTACTCATGATTATTTCTAGTACCAAGAAAGGACAAAGCCTGGAGACCCATTGTAGACCTCTCAATTCTAAACACATACGTGGAGGTACCCAAATTCAAAATGCTCAAACTACAGCAGCTTCTTCCCATGCTGGGCAAGGAGTCTTGGCTGGTAACGTTGGACCTCAGAGGCATACCTGCATGTCCCTATCAGACGAGATTGCAGAAGATACCTCAGATTTTTGGCAGGTACAATGCATTATCAATTCTCTGCATTGCCCTTTGGCTTATCTACTGCGCCCAGAGTATTTACGAAATGCCTGGCATCAGTAATTGCATACTGCAGACAACGAAGAGTACAAATTTATCCATATCTGGACAACTGCCTAATCCAAGCAAACAGCAAGGCCATTCTATTTACAGCATCTGGCATTTGTAACAAAGCTGCTAAGTTGCCTAGGGTACACAGTAAACAAAAAGAAGTCAAAGCTAATACCCTCACAAGACATAATATTCCTGGGTGCCAGCTTAAATACAGCGGCCCAGATGGCTTATCTCATGCCAGACAAACAAAAAACAACTGACTCAATACTTCTAAAAGATGGCAACTTTTACCCAGCTCACTGCAAGGAAAATCCTGCAGGCATTGGGGTTTATGGCATCCTGCATTCAACTAATTCCACATGCAAAGCTGCATATGAGGAAATTGCAATGGTACCTGAAAAGTATATGGATTCAACACAGGCACAGCCTCGAAACAAGTATACCTCTCTTTCCCTGCCTTCAAAAAGAGTTCCTATGGTGGGCTCAAGCATGTCAAATAAACAAGGGTCTTCCTTTTGTCTTACCTCCAGCAAACCAAACTATGGCAACAGATTCTTCAGACTACGTCTGGGGAGCACAGATGGCAGGACAGTGCATACAGGGCAAATGGTCTGCAAAACAAATGCATCTACACATCAACCAAAAGGAGAATGCTAGCTGTGCAAAATGCACTGACAGCCTTCAAGGACCTCTTGCATCCAGGACAACTACTAATAAGGACAGACAGCACCACAGTTATGTGGTACATAAACAAACAGGGAGGCACACACTCCTACCCTTTATGCAGACAGGCAATGACCTTGTGAAACACAGCATTGACTTTCCAAGTACAACTGCAAGCACAATTCCTGCCAGGAAAGGAAAACATATTGGCAGATGAATTAAGCAGAAATTTGGCAGATCCTCACGAGTGGAGACTACACCCACAAGTATTTTCAATGATAACTCAAAGGTGAGGACGCCCAGACATAAATCTATTTGCCTCCCCCAACAATTGCCAACTACAGAAATTTTGTACAAGGACTTATCATTCCCTAGCATGGAAAGTGGACGCCCTATCATTCAGTTGGACAGCATTGAACAGTCTATGCCTTCCCACCACTACCTCTCTTGACCGAGGTATTACTGAAAGTCAGATCAGAGAGACCACAAATGATCCTCATTGCTCCGGACTGGCCACGTCAGCACTGGTACCCGTTACTAAGGACCTTGACTCACAGCCCTCCATGGATCTTACCTCAATTCCTACTTCTGTTGACACAGCAACACTCTCAGATCCTTCACAGTCAGCTCAAGACTTTAAATTTAGCTGCATGGAGAATACCTTGAATTATCAATCAACACTTCTCTCAAAGGACGTCCTGAATGTCATTTTGGAGGCCAGGAGGCCCAGCACCAGAAAAACTTACTCAGACAAATGGAAAAGATTTTGTGCATGGAACCAGGCCAAAGGCCAAAATCCTTGGATACCAAACATTTCTCAAATACTGCAATACCTAACTGAGATGCTACACAAAGGCCTTTCTTTCTCATCCATTAAGATCCACGCTTCAGCCATTTCAGCTCAATATAATATGGATCCTCCCATATTCTCACACCCTTTACTAAGGCAGTTTCTCAGAGGGGTTAAGAATATAAGACCCCCCAGAAAACCCCCCACGCCAGCTTGGGACCTCAACTTCGTTTTAGAAAAATTAACACTGCCTCCTTTCGAACCAGCCTTCTCAGCAGAACTACAATACTTGTCATGGAAAGCAGCTCTGTTGCTGGCTATCACTTCAGCACGCAGGGTCTCAGAACTACAGGCACTTATGGCAGTGGAACCTTTCATCATTTTCCATCAGGACAGAGTCTCTTTACGAACTGACCCTACCTTTATGCCAAAGGTAGTATCCAGTGTGGCTTTGAAAAAGACCATTCATTTACCCACCTTTTATCCAAACCCCCAGAATAAAGGAGAAAGACTCCTTCACTCTTTGGACATTCACAGACAGCTACGTTACTATTTGGATAAGACAAAGACCGTCCGAAAAAGCTGACCAACTCTTTGTATCCTATGCTGCAGGTTCACAAGGAAAGGCTATTTCAAAACAGACCATCTCCAAATATATAGCACATTGTATCCGCTTTTGTTACTCGCACTATGGGAAAGCAGTGCCTGTTAATATTAGGTCCCATTCTACCAGGGCTACAGCAACCTCAGCAGCCTTTCTCAGGGGGGTTCCAACCAAGGACATTCTGGAGGCAGCTACTTGGAGTTCAGTGCACACCTTTACCAAGCACTGCCACCTTCCATTATACTCAAAAACCAGAGCTGGTTTTGCCACTGCATTTCTGCAGGGCATCCTAGCTTCACCTAACCCAGTTTAGTACCAGCCACCCATCCATAGCTTTGGGATTCAACCCAAGTGTGATGACTGCAGCAGTATAACACGATGAACATAGTACAGTTTTGTACCTACCATAAATGTAGATGTTCGAGTGTATATACTGCTGCAGTCAAACCTCCCACCATCCCCTCTACATACCAGGGTGTTACTTATAACTCCATGTACATCAATCTATTGGATGCATGTCTATATGGTATATTTGCTAACAGCTAGTACTATTGTTTATCTACTAAGGTATTTTTGCATAGTTATTTGTATTGCCTTCCTAGTTGGGGGCACCTGACATCTGGGGCAAGAAAAACTGAAGAAAATGGCGTCTGCTGCCTCTTTTATCCCCCTGTCGCTCTGATGTCAGGGAAGAAGCGACGACAACAGACGCCGGACCAAGACTTTGGGATTCGGCCGACTGCGGGACCGCCTGATGGCAGGATAACCCAAGTGGGATGACTGCAGCAGTATATACACTCGAACATCTACATTTATGGTAGGTACAAAACTGTACTTTCTCGATCGCCGTACTCCAAAATGGCTTCCTTAAGCCTTCCTCCAAAGCTAGCTACGAAAACAAAATCGTCACTAAATCCAAGGACAACCACAAAGCGTTCTATAGCTATGTCAAGAATCTATATGGCAACACCCAGATCTGCTCTGAGTTGCAGCACAAAGGCACGAAAATTACAGAACCAACTGATATTGCCAACATCCTGGCAGATAGGTTCAGTGCTAACTCTTACCCCCTAAAGGGCCTATATCTATAAAGGAAGAATGCAGAGTCCCTGTAATCACAACTACGCAGGTAAAAGCTGCACACTCTAAAGCCAAAAACACAGCATCCATGGGACCGGACAACATCCCAGGCTGCGTTTTACATGAACTTCAGAACAAACTGGCTAGGCTTACGTAGGCCCTTGGGCCGATAGTCTAGTACCTACATGTGAACCTACGATCTTCCGTAAAAACATAAGGATAATGACAGAGACAGACTGCATAGGTCCAAAACTGCCCACTCTGTTCTGTTAAGCTAGTCGCCAGTCTGCCAGTACTCAGTGAGGTGCTTTCACAGCCCCTGATACCCATTACTACGGATTCGCAGGCCTCTACTGAGACCCATTCGGAGTCTGGTATGCCGCAAGATGCTCCTTTGACTATGGAACCTGTGGATGTCTCTACCTTGAATGGGTCCAGAACCTCTGTGCAGGCACTGACTTCTGAGGGTGTATTCAGGCCTACCGATTTTCATATCAAACTGACAACTTCATTTCAAGCTAAAAATACTGACTTTCTCAGGCCTAAAGCTCGCACTACACCTAAACGACCAAACTGCATTCTCAGGCCCATATGCCTCAAAAGCAAATGATTAGAAGGCTGAAGACCTTATTACCTTATTACCTTGATTAGGGGAAGCCAGCCTTCCCCTTCTAAGAGACCTAGAACTGATTTTCTTTCTGATTCTTCTAACCAGGAATCTGAAATCTCTGTTCCCTCTGACTACCAAGTTTTACTCTTATCTACTTATGAGGATTCTGATGCAGAGGATTCCATTCCCTCTGCTTCCCCTCCAGAAGACTTTTCTTTTGGTGAAACCTTGCATACCCTTAGGGAGCATTTCCTCTGGGAAAGCCAGGACTACTCTGAGTCCAAAAAGAGACTTTGGGAATTCTTACTCCTGCCTCAACACAGGCCTTTAGCTATCCTTCCTGTTTTGGAGATTGTAGATTATGTTTTCCTAGAATCTAACCTTACTCGAGACACTTTGCCTCCAGCTCCCAGGAAACCTGACAGGTACTACAGAGTACCTGACTCTCTCAAATTCCTTTTCAAGAATCTTACTGTGGATCCAGAGACCATTTCCCAAGGGCCAAAAGACATTAAGGCTACTACTGCCAAAAATCCTACACCTTCTGATAGGGACTCTAGAGCTTTAGACAGCTGGGGTAAGAAGGTAAACACTTCTGCTACTTTGGCCATTAGAGCTTTAAATTGCCAGTTTCATACGTTAAAGTATCAGCAGCATATTATGGGCCTACTTAAACAGAAAATTACTTTGATTCCTGACTGTGCTGAACACAAAGATTTGCAAGAGTTAATGCATTCTGCAGAACAAGTTGGTAAACCTACTTTGTAGTGTGGTTTTGATGCTTTAGAAGCATCTTGCAGGGCAGCTGTCACTGGGTCTGTACTTAGAAGGCATGCTTGGCTGAAGGAAATAAACTTGCCAGATCATTTTAAAACTAAATTACTGTATGCACCCTTAAACCAAGACCGCCTTTTTGGCAACAAAGCAGAAGTCTTCCTCCAAAGGATGGAGGAAAAAGCTAAAGCTATGCAAACTGTTAGATTTCTTACAAGTACAGCCTCCTAGATTCAGTAGACATTGGCCTTCAAAGAACTGGTCTTTTCCAGTCCCTTCCAGACCTTCACAGTCCAAACCCAGGAGCAGCAGACCACCAAGACTTCAGTCTCAGGCTATGCATAGATCTAAGCAGTGGGGGGCTTCCACTTCCAAAGCAGGGAGTAGTAAGCCACCCCCTATGGAAGAACGCCACAATTACTTATTCTTAACTCTTCCAAGCCCTGCTCTTCTTCTTGCTCCCTTAGGAGGAAAGCTCGCCCTGCATGCAAAAACTGGGAATTCATTACCCAGGACAAATGGGTTTTAAACTCTGTTTCCCTAGGATACAGATTCCACTTCCACTCACTCCCAACCACAAGTGGACTGCCAGACCTCCTCCGAAATCAGTGGGCGGAAGCCCAAAAACAAGTTCTCTCTCTCCTCAGTATCAGGGCTATTCAGCCTGTCCCATCAGAACAAAGGGGACAAGGTTTTTATTCAAGACTGTTTCTGGTTCCCAGAAAAGAAAATTCCTGACGTCCTGTCCTAGACCTATCTATCCTCAACACCTTTTTGGTGATTCCCAAATTCGGAATGCTAACTCTTCAACAGCTTCTTCTTATGTTAGCCAAGGATGCCTGGCTGGCAACCCTAGACTTAAAAGAAGCCTACCTGCGCATCCCAATAAGGGAATCCTGCAGACAATACCTACTTCCCTTTGGCTTATCTAGTGCACCCAGGGTATTCACAAAGTGGCTAGCTCCAGCCATTGCATTTTGCAGACAGAGAAATATTCAGAGTACCCTGCCAACAGATTGTATTCCTGGGAGCAAGCTTGAACACAACTTCCCAGATGGCATTCCTCACTTTGGAGAAACAAGTTTATTTGTCAACCTACTTCAACGTACTGGCCACAAAAACCCAGCTATCTGAAAGGAAAATCCTGAAAGCCCTGGGGTTCATGGCCTCTTGCATTCTGTTAATTCCATATGCAAGACTGCATATGAGGAAACTTCAATGGTATCTAAAAAGTCTATGGTGTCAACATTTTCAGGACCTGGAAACAATGATTCCTAATATTCCCTGTCTAAGGGCAGAGTTCCTTTGGTGGGCAGAGGCCTGCTACCACAACAAGGGACTCCCTTTCACTCTGCCCCCTGCCGCCCAAACCCTAACAGACGCATCAGACTGTGCATGGGGGGGTTCACAAGGCAGGGCAATGCATTCAGGGCAAATGGAACCCAAAACAGATGCACCTGCATATCAATCAAAAAGAAATGTTAGCTGTACAGAATGTTCTGACAGCCTTCAAAGACCTTATTCTTCCAGGACAACTATTGTTAAAGACAGACAACACCACAGTTATGTGGTACATAAAGAAGCAGGGGGGAACCCATTCCTACCCACTCTGCAGACTATCCATGGCTCTGTGGAACACAGCCTTGACATACCAAGTGAACCTACAAGCTCAGTTCCTGCCAGGCAAACTAAATTCACTGGCAGATGGCTTAAGCAGAAATCTCATGGACCCACATGAATGGAAACTGGAACCCAAAATATTCAATATCTTGTGGAACAGATGGGGGACCCCAGAGGTAGACCTGTTTGCCTCCCCTCAGAACTATCACTTGAACAAGTTCTGAACCAGAACTCCCCACAGTCAAGCTTGGACAGTGGATGCCCTGTCCTTTACCTGCGAAAGTCTCTCAGTTTATGCCTTTCCCCCTCTGCCTCTCCTCTCAAAGGTTCTACTAAAGATCAAACAGGACAGCCAAGGACAATACTGATTGCACCAGCCTTGGCCACGCCAGCAGTGGGACCCCCTTTTGCGCAGTCTGACAGAGCTACAGCCATGGCACCTGCCTCACACCCCTTCCCTGCTGTCCCAGCAGGCGGGCCAGATTATGCACCCTCAACTTCAAACCCTGAACCTTGCAGCCTGGCTAATTCCCTGAGCTCACCTCTAGCAACCCTCAGTAAGCAGGTGCTGGATGTCATTCTTGAGGCAAGGAGGCCTAGTACCAAAAACTCCTATTCAAAAATTGGAAAAGATACTGTTCCTGGAGCCAGACTCAGGTGATGGGCAGAACAGTGCCCAGCTTACCTCATATTCTAGACTATTTAACAGAAATGCTCCACAAGGGCCTATCATTCTGTTCAATTAAGATTCATGCCTCTGCCATTTCAGCACATTATAATACTGAGCCACCCCTCTTCTCTCATCCCCTGCTAAAACAATTCCTTAGAGGGGCCAAGAATTTAAGACCCCCCAGGAGAGCTCCCACTCCAGCCTGGGACCTTAACTTTGTATTGGAAAAACTCACCCCCCCCCCCCCCTTTGAACCTGCTGCTACAGCAGAGTTGAAATTCCTTTCTTGGAAAACAGTCTTACTTCTAGCCATCACTTCAGCAAGAAGAGAGTCTGAACTGCAGGCCCTCGTGGCAGTGGAACCCTTCATTGTCTTCCATGCGGGCAGGGTTTCCCTTAGGACTAATCCATCCTTTGTGCCCAAGGTGGTGTCTAGTGTGGCTCTAAACCAGTCCATTCATTTGCCTACATTTTTCCCTAATCCTTAGAATAAAGGGGAAGGATACTACATTCTCTGGATGTACACAGACCGCTTAGAATCTATTTGGACAGGACTAAGCCTCTTAGAAAATCTGACCAGCTGCTAGTTAGCTTTGCTGCAGGGGCAGATGGGAAGGCCATTTCCAAGCAAACCATTTCCAAATGTATAGCACATTGCATTGATTTCTGCTACAAGCATCATGGGATTAGAACACATTCCACCAGGGCTGCATCGACCTCTACGGCATTTCTCAGAGGAGTCCCTAACAGGAACATCCTGGAAGCTGCAGCCTGGAGTTCTATATGTACTTTCACCAAGCATTACCACCTGCCTATCTTTTCTAAATCCAGAGCTGGATTTGCCACAGCAGTCTTACAGGGCCTGATTGCTAGCCCTAATGCTCTTTAACTACCTCCACCCTTCCTTAGCTTTGGGAATCCACCCAAATGTGATGACTACAACAGTATGAAGAACATAGTACAGCTGTGTACACTTATCATAAATGTAGATGTTTGAGTGTATTCACTGTTGCAATTCTGGTTACCCTCCCTCCATCCAGCCCCCTGACTTCTCTTGACTTCTACCTTTCCTTCTTGTTTGGCATACATTATATCATGTGTATTTGCTTTTTGTTGGGGGTGTTCCATACCATACATTTGTTTCCTGTTGTGGGGGCACTTGTCATCTGGGGCAAGAAAAACTGATGTAATGGCATCAGCTGCATGTTTTATACCCCTGACAACCTGAAGTCATGGAAGAAGCGACAGCATCTGACGAAGAAATCCAAAGACTCTGGTATTCAGGCCAGCTGAGGTCTACCTGCAGGCAGATAACTCAAATGTGATGACTGCAACAGTGAATGCACTCTAACGTCTACATTTATGCTAAGTGTATGCAACTGTTCTTTCCCATGATAGCTAGGACTCCCAGGCTATTTTCTCTGGTCACAAGATTCTAGTTGTGGCTCATAAATCTTCCACTAGAAAGATCTACTGTAGTAAGTGGAAACGTTATTCTATTTGGGCACTTCAACGTGACTTATATCCCTTCATTGACCCAATTCCAGCTATTTTAGAGTTTCTGACAAGTATATTTTGGCAGGGTGCCACTTTTCTCATGGTTAAGGTCCAGTTGGCAGCTATATTCAGCTTTCATGTAGGAGATTATTCGGCTTCCCTAGTTTCTTCCAAGCTCTGGAAATCCTTTTTGGAAGGTACCTTTTTGCTTAGGCCCCCTATCAAGGACCCAACACCACCTTGGGATCTTACGCTGGTCCTTCAGGCTTTAGTCTCTTCTCCCTTCGAACCTGCAATCTTGGTGGATTTGCAGTTTTTGTCTTGGAATATGTTCTTATTGATTTCCATTGCATTAGCCAAAAGGGTGTCAGAGCTCCAGGCCTCATTGGTTAAACCTCTTTATATGGTCTTACATAAAGACAGGGTGTCCTTGTGCACCAATACATACTTTCTTCCAAAAGTACCTTCAGAAATGAATATTAGTCAAGTAATCAACCTCCCTGTTTTCTTTCCGAATTTTCAAAATAAGGGACAGTATAAATTGCATTTGTTAGACGTTCATAGACAGCTACGTTTTACTTGCATAGAACAAAATCCTTTTCATAAGTCTGATCAACTTTTTGTTTACTATTCAAAGCCCTTCTTAGGGAAACCAATATCAAAAGTCACCATTGCTCGTTGGATCTCTGTGTATAGTCATGGTGTATTAACCTAAAGGTTTATCTCCACCAGGTCATGTTCAGCTGCATTCCACTAGATCTGTGGTTACTTCAGCTGCCTTCTTGTCCAGAGTTTCATTGAAGGAATCTGCTCTGCGGCTACTTGAGCATCTTCGCTTACATTCATTTCTCACTGTAAGTTGAATCTCCTGTCCAGAAGCAGGGCAACCTTTGGCTCTGCCATGCTGTAGAATATCCTTCCATGAGGGCTTCCCTTTTGTTTGGTAGCTGGAGACTCTGTCCCATAGGTTGAAGAGCAAATGAAGACGGCAGCTTCAGATAAAAAAGTTATGTACTCAGCATAATGTTCCGTCTGAGTTGTTCTTCATTTGTCTTCAACCGTCCCTTACTCCTTCCCCTTGCAGTACATGGGCTGTATGGTGAACAGGCCGTAAGATGCAGAGTCTTTATGTTGGCATGGCTTGTGCTTCCTGTGGCATTTGCATAATTTTTGTGCCAGGGTGTAGTCCTGAGCCAGGTTGGGGATGCTATGGTTGGCAGCAAACTGGATCTGAGGTGAGGAGGGAGACAGAGGCATTATGGGTAGGGGAGGAGCTTGGAGCTTCGATCAGATGTTGGAAAATGCTGCTTAGTCAAATCTGTCCCATAGGTTGAAGACAAATGAAGAACAACTCCGAACGTTATGGTGAGTACATAACATTTTTTTATCTGACATCTACCAATCCCCATGGGTGCTGGTTAACTGAAAGCTTACTGTACTTCTGCAACTTTGAATTTTAAATTGTCAGGCTGACATGTTAAAATTTATTCTGACATATTGTGAAAGTATGATGATCATTTTATTTACAGTTTCTTCTTGTGAAAAATCTACTTTAAATAACTTAGTTTTTTTCTGTTGCAGAGGTCACTGCTTATTGTATGCAGTCTGTGTACGACTCTGATACTACTTCTAGGGCTGTGGCCACTGACATGATTTTAAGGAGGTTTGCTTGGCTGCATTCTCAAAATCTTCCAGATGTTAAAAATGACATTTTAAATTCTCCTTTGGATGGAGATTGTGTTTGGCCCCACTGCTGGAGAGGTGATCAAAAGGTGCGATGAAAGGGGCAAGCCGATGCAGGAAGTCTGAGTTTCAGCCCTCTTTTTCCAATTGTCCAAGGAATTTTCTTTTTCCTCATCCAGTTTCGGCAAAAAAACAGAATAAGCAGTCTCAATAGAATTCAGATAAACAGATGCTTAAGAGGAAGGGACAAGGAGGTTCTCAAAAGAAGTCTCAGACATCCCAAAACCAAGGATGCTTGAAATCTGAATTGACTATATAAGAGACCATGTTACCACTTCCCACTGTGGCCCACTATCTTTTCCAGAAAGCTTGACTCTCCATTTTTTTCTTTGGCACCAGATTGTTTCAGACAAATGGGTTCTGAAAGTCATTCATCAGGGTTACAGATGGTAGTGGGAGAAAATCATTCTTTTCAGGGGGTCATTCCATATTCTGCAGATCAGACTGTATTGTTTCCATGATGTCCTTAAAGGATGCATCTGCAGTCCTTACATATGGGTTGTCCTGCCTCAGGCAGCCCTTTGGTTGGCCGGATTCCAAAGTCTGGGTCCGGCGTCGGCTGATGTCGCCCCTTTCCCCGACGTCAGAGCGCCTGGGGTATAAAAGCGTCAGCCGGCGCCATCTTCTCCAGTCTTTCTTGCCGCGAGGTGCCCAAAGCAGAAGCAGTTCGCAAGTGCCGGTCGGCCAGCTCCTGTGATTTCAGCTACCGAAGTCTTCAAAAAAGCTAAGTACCCCGTTGGGGACTCTTTCTTGCCTCAGCCGATGTCAGATCAAACGGTTAAAGTTAATAATTGTTTATCTTGTGGGAAACAAATACCTCATAAGGATTTCCACTCTTACTGCTTACCCTGCCTAGGCCCAGACCACGACGTCTCGGCCTGTTCAGCCTGTGCTTCCTTCAATAAACGCACTCTTAGGCGTCGAGCAGAGTTTGCAGAGGAATTTTTTTGGGAAAATTTCTGTTATATCATGCCGTTGGAGATTCCGATAGCTCATTTACCCCAAAAAACGAAAGGATAAGGACGGACACACACAGTCCGCGGTTTCGGCCGACTCCACGCCTAGGCCTACCACTAGTGTCTCGGTCTCTACTGAAGCCGAATCTCTACCGCTTCCGACCGACGACACCGCACAACCGGTAACTTCGGTACCGGAGGCCACCTCTGGGTCGGTCATAGAATTACCGTCTGAAACCGGTGCTCAGGAAATATCAGACACCATTTCTGTTGATAAAACTACTCCAGCACGTGGGGCAGCCAGGCCTCCTGTATCCATGTCCATTAAGGCCTTTACACGGGCTAAAGCTGCTAAACAGCCAAAAACTCTCCCTCCCAAGGCTATTCCTCAGGGATCCAGTACCGGTTCACAAATCTTAAGTTTGGCTGAAGACCTTATTTCCTTAATCAGGGGCTTTCAGCCACATCCAGACAGGGGCTCTCAACCACCTCCAGGCAAAAGGCCCAGGGTTGAGCAGACAGATCCCCAGTCTTCAGATGAGGCCTCAGATGACTCTGCCCTTTCAGACTACCAGGAGGAGGCCCTTCCGGCCTACGAGGATTCTGATGCAGTGGAATCTATTCCCTCTGCCTCCCCCCCTGAAGAGTTTTCCTTTGGGGAGACCCTTTACTCCATGAGAGAGCATTTCAAATGGCAAGGCCAGGAATTCTCTGATTCCAGGAAGAGGTTAAGGACTTTTTTACATTTACCTTAGCATAGACCTTTGACTATTCCTCCTGTTTTAAGTGTTATAGAAGGTGTATACTCTGAGTCTAGTATTTCCCCTGACTCCCTTCCTCCGGCTCCTGTCAAACCTGACAGGTACTACAGGGTCCCGGACTCACATCTTTACCTTTACAAGGGCCACTCTGCTGACCCAGAAACTATTTCCCAGTGCCCTAAAGGGGTTACAGCCACCACTGCCAAGAATCCACTTCCTTCTGAAAGGGAATCCAGGGCTTTAGAGAGATGGGGTAAAAAAGTGTATACTTCTTCCACTCTTTCTATGAGAGCTTTAAATTGTCAGTTCCATATGATACAGTATCAAGAGTATCTGTTAGATGAAATGCATAAAAAACTATCCTCGCCTGAACCCCTAGACCGCAAGGCGCTTCAGGATCTGATGCATAACTCTCAGCAGGTCAGCAACCATTTCTTACAGTGTGGTTATGATGCATTGGAAGCTTCATGTAGGTCAGCAATGACAGGTGCAGTCATACGTAGACATGCTTGGCTGAAGGAACAAACACTGCCAGATCATGTTAAAGCAAAGCTTCTGGATGCACCACTGGAAAAACAAAAGTTATTTGGTTCCACGGCTCAAGAGGTCTTAAAGAAATTTGAGGAAAAGGCTAAATCAGTACAAACAGTCAAAGATTTTCTCCAGGTCCAACCACCAAGATTCAGCAGAAATTGGCCTTCTAAGAATTGGTCCTTTCCAGACACAGACAGATTTCAAAGAGGCAAAAACAGGCATGCCAGAGGTAGAAGGCAAGCTCAAGGCTCCTACAGAGGACGTCAATGGCAGCCTCCTAACCAGAGAGGTAGTGCAGGACCTTCAACTGCTGCACAAGGACAAACTCAATGACTTGACTTTGACTCCGCCAACCAGGGCTCAATTGGAAGCACCTTTGGGCGGAAAGCTATCTTTATTCTCAGAAAATTGTCACAGTATTACA
Organism: Protopterus annectens; assembly: GCF_019279795.1. Lineage (NCBI taxonomy): Eukaryota > Metazoa > Chordata > Ceratodontiformes > Protopteridae > Protopterus > Protopterus annectens. The sequence goes on from NC_056737.1 coordinate 262,767,165, forward strand.
AAGGACAAATGGATACTGCAAATAATAGACAAAGGATACAGATTCCATTTTCATACATTACCAAAAAGACAAGGCATGCCAAACCTGCCACCAAATCAAAGGGCAGAGGCTTTCAAGCAAATTTCCAAACTACTACAAATGAAGGCAATAGAAAAGGTTCCTTACACAGAACGAGACCAAGGATTTTATTCCAGACTATTCCTTGTTCCAAGAAAAGAAAAGCAATGGAGGCCTATTCTGGACTTGTCCGCACTGAATACTTATCTCATCGTGCCAAAATTCAAAATGCTGACCTTACAGCAACTCCTTCCCATGCTGGACAAGGGGTCCTGGCTGATAACTCTAGACCTCAAGGAGGCATACCTGCATGTCCCTATCAGACAAAGTTGCAGAAGACACCTCAGATTTCTTGCAGGTTCAGAGCATTATCAATTCTCAGCATTGCCCTTTGGCTTATCTACTGCGCCCAGAGTATTCACGAAATGCCTGGCATCAGTAATTGCACATTGCAGACTTAAGGGGATTCAAATATACCCATACCTGGATGACTGCCTTCTACAAGCGGACAGCCAACAAACATTGGTAAAACACTTGAACTATACCATCCGCGTACTGCAGGCCTTTGGGATACACAGTCAACATTCAGAAATCAAGACTTGTTCCATCCCAACGAATAATTTTTCTGGGTGCAAAGCTGGATACAAACACCCAAATGGCTTTTCTCACAGAAGAAAAACAAGAACAATTACTGGATTATTTCAGAAATCTGACAACACAAACCCAGCTGACTGCAAGGAAAATCCTGCAGGCCCTGGGTTTCATGGCATCTTGCATTCTTCTGATTCCACAAGCAAGACTGCATATGAGGAAACTACAATGGTACCTAAGGAGTCTATGGTCTCAACACAGTCACAGCCTAGAAGCTTTGATCCCCCTCATTCCATGCCTCCAAAAAGAATTTCAGTGGTGGGCACAAGCAAGCCAGTCAAACATGGGTCTGCCTTTCAGCAAGCCTCATATCAGCCAAACCATTACAACAGACGCCTCAGACCATGGATGGGGAGCACACATGAAGGGCAGATGTATTCAAGGGCAATGGACACAAAAGGAATTGCTCCTTCACATCAACCAAAAGGAAATGCTGGCAGTGATACATTCAATCGAGGCCTTCAAACATTTCCTGCATCAAGGTCACCTGCTAATAAAGACAGACAATACCACAGTTATGTGGTACATAAACAAGCAAGGAGGTACTCATTCCTACCCTCTTTGCAGGCTGGCAATGAATCTTTGGGAACTTTCCCTAAAACTCAATATAGAGCTGCATTCCCAGTTTGTACCAGGAAAGGACAATGTACTGGCGGACAGCCTAAGCAGAAACACCATGGATCCACAAGAATGGATGTTGCATCCAGACATTTTTCTTCAGATAGCACAAGCATGGGGAAGGCCGGACATGGATCTTTTTGCCTCCCCCCACAACCATCAACTGAAGAAATTCTGCACAAGGATATACCATCCTCAAGCATGCAAAGTGGACGCCCTATCCTTCAGCTGGAAGGCTCTAACAGTATATGCATTCCCACCTCTTCCGTTAATGACCAAGGTCTTACTGAAGATCAGGACAGAGCAACCAAAAGTGATTCTGATAGCTCCGGCCTGACCAAGACAACACTGGTATCCACTGTTAAAGAGCATGTCACGCACGAAACCGTGGCCTCTACCACAATAGCCACTTCTTCTGACACAGCCAATTACAAAACTCTGCACTCCAGTCTAAAAACCTTGCAGCTGACAGCCTGGAAAATACCTTGACTCCTCGCCAGGATAAACTATCCAAGAGGGTAAAGGATATCATCATGGAAGCTTGGCGGCCTTCCACAAGAAAGGCATATTCAGCAAAATGGAAAAGATTTTGAACCTGGAGCACCGCAAAGGGTCAGGATCCGACAGTGGTGAGCATTCCACATATCCCTGAATACTTGGCTGAAATGCTCTATAATGGCCTTTCTTATTCATCCATAAAAATTCATGCTTCAGCTGTTTCAGCAGAGTATAACACTGATCCACCTGTATTTTCTCATCCTCTGCTAAGGCAATTTCTAAGAGGGATAAAAAAACATCAACCCTCCAAGGAGACCACCAGTGCCTACATGGGACCTTAACTTCATGTTGGAAAAATTAACTCTACCTCCCTTTGAACCAGCAGCATCTTCAGAACTGCAATTCCTGTCTTGGAAGACCGCCTTCCTTCTGGCCATAACCTCAGCAAGAAGAGTATCTGAGTTGCAGGCCCTCATGGCAGTACAACCATTTCTCATTTTCCATAAGGACAGAGTCTCTTTGAGAACCAATCCTTCATTCATGCCAAAGGTGGTATCCAGAGTCTCACTGAACCAAGCTATCCACCTGCCTACTTTCTTTCCAAACCCACAAAATAAAGGAGAGAAACTTCTGCATACCCTGGACATTCACAGACAGTTGCGCTACTACTTGGACAGAACTAAGCCTTACAGAAAAACTGACCAACTGTTTGTAGCATATGCTGCTGGTGTACAAGGAAAAGCAATTTCCAAACAAACAATTTCAAAATGGATAGGAAATTGCATTGATTCTGTTACTCTTTTCATGGAAAAGCTGTGCCAGCTAACATCAGACCTCATTCCACCAGAGCAACAGCCACCTCCACAGCCTTCTTAAGAGGGGTGGCTACAAAGAACATTTTAGAAGCTGCTACATGGAGCTCTGTGCATACATTTTCCAAGCATTACAACTTGCCTTTATATTCCAGATCCAGAGCAGGCTTTGCTACTGCAGTCCTGCAGGGCATGTTAGCTACACCATCCTTTTCTTAGGTCCTACCTCTCCCAGCTTGGCTATGGTATTCTACCCATATGTAAGGACTGCAGATGCATCCTTGAAGGACATAGTACAGTTTTGTACCTACCATAAATGTAGATGTCCGATAGTTTTCCCTCCCTCCTATTCCTCAGTGGTATTCTTTGGGTACCTATCCCTCATTTTAGCTAGCTGGGGTTATCTTTTATGGTGCATTTGTGTTTTATTGCTGTGCATGATTGGAATTTATTAATTTCTCCAAAAATGTAGCCTTCTTTAGAGGGCACCTGGCATCTGGGGCAAGAAAAACTGAGGAAGATGGCGTCGGCTGACGCTTTTATACCCCAGGCGCTCTGACGTCGGGGAAAGGGGCGACAACAGCCGACGCCGGACCCAGACTTTGGAATCCGGCCGACCGAAGGGCTGCCTGAGGCAGGACAACCCATATGTAAGGACTGCAGATGCATACCTATCGGACATCTACATTTATGGTAGGTACAAAACTGTACTTTCTTCATCACATGCTGTTAGGAGTGATAGAGCCAGTTTCTCCTCCTTCCCAATTGGGGAAGAGGTTTTATTTAACGATGTTCCTCGTCCCAAAGTATGAAAATGCTTGGAGATCAGTTCTGTATCATTCTTTCCCAAACACGTTTGTGATAGTGCCCAAGTTCAAAATAATGTTACTTCACAACCTGTTGCTACTTCCTCTTTCAGGTTTCCAGGAAACAATAGAGTTAAAAGATGCTTATCACATTCCTATTCATACAGACTTCAGGCTTTTAAGTTTTTTTGTGTCTGGATCACATTCAGTTCTCTGCTTTACCCTTTGGACTATTCACTGCACCACATACCTCCCAACCGTGCCAAATTACTCATTTTTTAGCGAGTTCAAATGAAGGGGTGCCACGATTCCTGAGTGGCATCCCTTCATTTTCTATTTTTTTTTTTTGTTTTTAATTTTTCGCACTGTTGGAGCTGACGTCATCACGTGTGCGATGACCAAACAGACAAACGAACCCAAAGGGTAAAAAACTTAGAAAAGGAACAAATGATCCCAACAACCGATCAGGTCACATCAGCTTTATTGGAACAAAATGATCCAGTGACTAAGCGCTTTCGCCATTCATTTGGCTTCTTCAGAGTCATTGGGTAGTACATAAGCCGTTAATTAAATAGCTCAATTAATCAAATAATTAGCCAGTCATGAAAATGCAAGATAAAACATTTTGGAATGCAAGCAGTATATGTAGAATGTGTGTATGTATAAAAATATACATGCTTAACCATTCCTAATATCCACTAATATGTACATAAAATACACATTCCCTTTGTATACCATCAACACTATCTGTAAAAAGATTTTCCACTAAAATAACGAAAATATAGAAGACTTACAAAAATATGTTTTACTTATAAAACAAAATTGAAAAATGACAAAAATGTCAAGGAACACTGTAAAGCAATCATCATGGAACAACCAACATGAAATAAAAAAAACATGTAAAACCTAACTGCAATGGATAATGAAGACATACGTATCACTAAACAACCTTGTATTTCTGTTTTAAAACTGATGTAAATGAAATACCATCATTTAATTCTGGTGGATGCATGGCATTTAACCTAAGTTGTCACCTATATTCTTTGTTTTCAAACAAAAATCTGTTGTCCCCACCCCTTGTATTGGGTGCAACACGATCAATAACAAAGAAAATGAACAACCTAAAATTAGGGCAAACAGTACTATGGCCATAGAATGCATTGTGCACATCCTTATTTTTAATTGCTCTTAGGTGTTTGCCAGTTCTATCCTTAAGTCTGTGTACTTTTTTGCCCACATATATACCAACATCGTGGTGTTGCAGCTTCATCTGCCCGCGCATGAAAGAGTATGGTTGTGTCCATGTATTGCCACATAAGGTCCGTCATTAATATAATGACAGTATCTACATGCCCCAAATTTAAACATCAGAGTTTTGTGCTATCTATAGTTGTTGTTTTCCGTTCCTGAGGTGTTGCCCGACTGTGCTATTCCAGAGCCAGTCGGCCGAATTTGGTTGCATCTGGAAGCCTGGGAAAGCATCACCCAGGATCGTTGGGTGCTCCAAATAGTTACCGGAGGCTACACTATTCCCTTTGCATCGACACCCCCTCCAGTCAGAAGGATCCCGGACATCCCACCCAGTAAATGGGATCAAGCAGCACTAGAAGTTGCAAAGCTGCTAGAAAAAGGAGTCATCCAACCAGTCCCCTCAGACCATGTCGGATCAGGAACTTACGACTCTTTTTGGTGCCAAAAAGGACAGGGGACCCGAGACCCATTCTGGATCTCAGTCGATTGAATCGCTACGTTCTGAAGTCCAAGTTCCGAATGGTCACACTTCAGTCCATTTTTCCACTGCCGGAGAAAGGAGTATGGATGTGCTCCATCGATCTCAAGGATGCCTACTACCACATCAAAATGGAAAAGGCATCTAGGAGTCATTTATGCTTCCGGCTAGGAGCCAGTCACTTCCAGATGTTCTTCATCTCACATTGCTGCAGTCCTTACTTATGGGTAGTCCGCTGTCCTCGGTCGGCCCGAATACCAAAGTATTAGGCTGACGTCGGTCATGGGCGCCCAGAACTGACATCAGAGCGTCAAGGTATAAAAGCGCATGACCGACGTCATATCCTCAGTCTTTTTTGCCGCATGGTCCGATGCAGAAGCAGCGTTGCAAGTGCCATTCGGCGTTCTGAGATTTTTCACCAAGTTTCAGACCGATACCAAGTTGGGCTAAGTACCCGTTGAGTATTTTGTTTTTCTTGCCTCTGTTATTTACGGATGTCAGAAAAAGTGAATAATTGTATTTCTTGTGGGAAACAGATACCGCATAGGGATTACCACTCGCTTTGTATACCTTGTTTGGGACCGGAGCACGACTTAGTAGGGTGTCGGTTTTGTGCTAGGTTCAATAAGCGCACTATAAAACGGAGATTAGATTGCGCTAGGTTAGTCTTTGGCAAAAGGTGTAATTATAATATGCCGTCGGATCCTCCGACGCCCGCTTCCACTAAGAAGCGCAAAGACAAATCTGTAAAGCTTAGGCAGGATGATTCGTCCATTTCGGACGCTGGTCCTTTAGAGGCTACAGGGGAGCAGGTGGACCCGGCTGAAGTTCCTGTTGAGACCCAGGGGGAAACTTTGATTTTGCAAGAGGTGGCCTCTCAGGAGTCAGGTCAGGCTGAAGGGGCCTCTCAGGTTACCATTCTCCCTACTGTTGCTAGGGTGGTTAGGCCTTCTGCTACTATCTCTAAGGCTCCTTCTAAGGGCAGGTCTGTTTTGTCTTCCTCTGGTGTCAGTCCTGGTTCCTCAGGGTCTGTGCCTAAAAAGCATATGCTTAAAATGGCAGAAGATTTGATTACTTTAATTAGGGGTTCTATGCCCCCTCCTGATAAGAGGCCCAGGGTAGAGACTGAGTTGGAAAGTTTGGAACAGGCCTCAGATGATTCAGAGTCTTCTGTGGAAGACATGCAAGATTTTCCTACTTATTCGGATTCTGATGCAGAGGATTCCACTCCTTCTGCTTCTCCCCCTGAGGATTTTTCATTTTCAGAGACTTTACATTCCATGAGGGAACATTTTAAGTGGGAAGGACAGGATTTCTCTGATTCCCGGAAAGGCTTAGGAATTCTTGCTTCTACCACAGCATAGGCCCTTAGCTATTCCTCCAGTTTTGGATGTTGTTCAAGATGTTTTCTCTGAGGCTTCCCTTAATCCAGATTCTGTGCCTCCTGCGCCAGTCAAACCGGACAGGTATTACAGGATGCCTGAGGCTCATAAGTATCTGTATAAAAGTCCTAGAGCAGACCCAGAAACCATTAGTCAGGGGCCTAAGGGTGTTAGAGCTTCTGTTGTAAAAAATCCGGTTCCTCTAGATAAAGAGGCTAGAGCTTTGGATAGATGGGGTAAGAAGGTGTATACCTCTTCTACGTTGGCAATGAGGGCTTTAAATTGCCGGTTTCATATGTTGAAATATCAAAATTTCCTCCTTTCTCATCTAAAATCTAAAGTGGATGCTTTAGCAGAAGGTATAGAGTGTAAAGAATTGCAAGATTTGGTACATGTCTCTGAACAGGTGGGCAAGCATTCTTTGCAGTGTGGCTTTGATGCTGTACAGGCTTCTTCTAGGGTGGCGGCCACTGGTTCAGTTATTCGAAGGCACGCCTGGCTTAAGGATCAGAATTTGTCAGAGCATGTTAAGACTAGAATTCTGGATGCTCCTTTACAGTCTGAAGTTTTGTTTGGTCCTCCTGTGGAGTCTGTATTAAAGAAAATGGAGGACAAGGCTAAGTCTATGCAGACTGTTAAAGATTTTTTGCAGGTGCAACCTCCAAAGTTTAGTAGAAATTGGCCTGCTAAAGGATGGACGTACCCTTCTTCTGATTCTCAGTCTAGGGGCAGATCTAGACGTGGTAGGGGCAGAGCTCAGAGTTCCTTCAGACCTAGAACATGGAGTTCGCCTGCACAGTCTGCAGGTGAGGGCAGGGGTCAGTCCTTTCGTAAACAGACCCAATGACCTGCATTTTCAGCTGCCAGATTCCTCTTGCCTGGCAGCTCCTTTGGGAGGAAAGTTAGCACTTTTCAAGCAAAATTGGCTTTTGGTCACCCAGGGCAAATGGGTGTTGGGCATTATAAACCGAGGCTACAAGTTTTATTTCCATACATTACCTCCTTTCAAAGGTATGCCAGACGTTCCTCCTCGACAAAGGATAGAGGCTCACAAACAGATTTCTTTACTTCAAATAGGAGCTATACAGCCAGTTCCTCTGTCAGAAGTGGACCTAGGATTTTATTCTCGCCTGTTTCTAGTTCCAAAGAAAGGGAACACATGGAGACCAATTTTGGATTTATCTATCCTCAACACTTACCTGGACATTCCAAAGTTCAAGATGCTGACGTTACAACAGCTTTTACCTCTGTTGGGAAAAGATCACTGGATGGTAACTCTGGATCTCAAAGAGGCTTATCTTCATGTTCCTATCAGGCCAAGTTGCAGGAGGTACCTGCGTTTTCGAGCTGGAAATTTACATTATCAGTTCTCCGCATTGCCCTTTGGCTTATCTACTGCGCCCAGAGTGTTCACAAAGGTTCTGGCTCCAGTGATGGCCTTTTTCAGGTTGAGGAATTCAGATTTATCCTTATTTGGACGATTGCCTGATTATTGCTCAAGGGAAGGACGAACTTCTTCATCATCTACAGTATGTGATGGCAGTGTTAAGATGCCTAGGGTATTCTGTGAACGAAACAAAGTCCAGTCTAGTACCCTCTCAAGACATGTGCTTTCTGGGTGTGAGACTGAATACAGCTTCCCAGATGGCCTTTTTGACCCCGGACAAACAAAGAAGCCTTTCTCTTTATTTCCATCAAATGTCTCTACAGTCCAGGCTGACTGCAAGGACAGTCCTTCAAGCCTTGGGGTTCATGGCATCTTGTATTCTGGTGCTTCCCAATGCCAAACTGCATATGAGGAAGCTTCAATGGTATCTCAAGAATGTATGGACACAACACTGCCAAGATCTAGACACTGTCATTCAGATAATACCTTGCATTCAGAAGGAATTTTTGTGGTGGGCTCAGGAATGTCACCTAAACAAGGGACTCTCTGTGACCCGACCAGAGGCGAGTCAGATTCTAACGACAGATGCCTCGGACAAGGCTTGGGGAGCACACCTCAATGGAAAATGGGTGCAAGACACGTGGCCTGTCAGACTTCAACATTTGCATATCAACTTGAAAGAGATGTTAGCGGTCCAGTTTGCATTAATGGCCTTCAAGGATTTACTTCATCCAGGGCAGGTGTTGATTCAAACAGACAACACAACTGTCATGTGGTACATCAACAAGCAAGGGGGGACCCATTCATACCCTCTTTGCAGGCAAGCGATGATTTTGTGGGAGTCTGCTCTCAGTTTACAACTCAATCTTCAGGCAAGGTTTCTGCCAGGAGCACAGAACTCCTTAGCAGATGTGTTGAGCAGACAAATAGTGGATCCTCACGAGTGGAAATTGGATCCTCATGTATTCCAGCAGTTGACAGTGTTATGGGGGACTCCAGACATAGATCTGTTCGCTTCTCCACTAAATTACCAGTTGCCAAAGTTTTGCACAAAAAAGTTTCATCACACAGCTTGGAAGGTGGATGCTCTGTCATTCAGTTGGAGCAATCTTCATGTCTATGCCTTTCCACCTCTGCCTCTCCTTCCCAAGGTACTCTTGAAAGCCAGACAAGACAAGCCAGCCATGATTCTGATAGCACCGGATTGGCCTCGACAGCACTGGTACCCACTTCTGAGGAGTTTAGTGAGGGAGCCTCTATGGCCTCTACCTTTGATTCCACATCTTTTGTCTCAGGAGGGCAGTCACTTTCTCAATGTCAGGATTCAGTCTGCATCTAACAGCCTGGCATATTCTGTTCTAGAACCTGGATGGTCTCACCTTCCACAACAAGTTTTGAATGTTATTTTGGAGGCCAGAAGGCCTAGCACCAGGAAAGTTTACGCGGATAAATGGAGGAGATTTTTTATTTGGAGCAAAGCAAAGGCATTTGATGTTTCCAAGCCTAATTTAAGTGCTTCTCTTCAATACCTTACTGAGTTATTGGACAAAGGTTTGTCTTTCTCCTCTATAAAGATTCATGCTGCAGCCATTTCTGCTCACTATGATTGTGATCCCCCTTTATTCTCTCATCCTGTGTTTAAGCAATTTCTTAGAGGGGCAAGGAACATAGGACCCCCACGTAGAGCTCCTACTCCTGCTTGGGATCTCAATTTTGTGTTGGAAAAACTTACTCTACAACCTTTTGAGCCTGCAGCTACTGCTGAATTAAAGTATTTGTCATGGAAGACTGTTTTTTGTTGGCCATTACTTCTGCAAGAAGGGTTTCTGAATTACAGGCCCTTATGGCAGTGGAGCCTTTCTTAATTTTTCATAAGGACAGGGTATCTCTGCGTACTAATCCTTCCTTTATGCCTAAAGTGGTTTCTAGTGTGGCTTTAAATCAAACTATTCATTTGCCTACTTTTTATGCAAACCCTCAAAATAAAGGGGAGAAGATTTTGCATACTTTGGATATTCACAGGCAGTTACGTTATTACTTGAGCAGAACCAAGGAGTTCAGACAGTCTCAGCAGTTGTTTGTTTCTTTTGCTTTGGGTTTTCAGGGTAAACCTGTGTCAAAACAAACTATTTCTAAATGGATTGGGAGTTGTATTTCTTTCTGTTATTCCCATCATGGTAAGGAGGTTCCGGCTGGAGTTAGACCTCATTCCACTAGGGCTACTGCTACTTCTACTGCCTTTCTAAGAGGGGTAGCTACAAAAGATATTTTGGAAGCAGCTACTTGGAGTTCAGTACATACTTTTTCTAAACATTACCACCTTCCTCTTTATTCTAAATCTAGGGCTGGGTTTGCCACTGCAATATTACAGGGCATTTTATCAGCCCCTAATGCTTTATGATATTTCCATCCTCCCATTCCCGTTGCTTTGGGATTCTACCCATAAATAAGGACTGCAGCAATGTGAGATGAAGAACATAGTACAGTTTTGTACCTACCATAAATGTAGATGTTCAAGATCCACATTGCTGCAGTCCAATATCCCTCCTTCCCCACTGCTGTTTGTTATGGTTATATAGTTTGGGTGGCTGTTGTTGTTGGACATGCTTTTGGGAGGTATTCTGTTTTTGGCTGTGGCCTTTTTGTTTAGGGCCTTCTGACATCTGGGGCAAGAAAAGACTGAGGATATGACGTCGGTCATGCGCTTTTATACCCTGACGCTCTGATGTCAGTTCTGGGCGCCCATGACCGACGTCAGCCTAATACTTTGGTATTCGGGCCGACCGAGGACAGCGGACTACCCATAAGTAAGGACTGCAGCAATGTGGATCTTCGAACATCTACATTTATGGTAGGTACAAAACTGTACTTTTCGTGCCCTGCCCTTTGGTCTCACCACAGCCCCCAGGGTGTTTACCAAGTGCTTGGCAGTGGTGACAGCTCACCCGAGACGTCTAGGATTCCAGGTGTTTCTGTATCTGGACGACTGGAGTCTTGCCGCCCCCACCAGGCATCTGCTTGTTGCCAACTTCTAGGAATTACTTTGAACGGGGAAAAGTCTGCCTTGCAGCCCTCACAGCGTGTTGTTTTTTTATAGGCGCAGAGCTAGACTCCATTCAAATGCATGCCTTTCTGCCACAGGACAGGATAAAAGTGTTGCAGTCTCAGATCCACGCACTGTTGCCCCTCAGAAATGTTCAGGCCAGGTTAGTTCTTCAGCTTTTGGGATCCATGGCCTCCACCGTCATGCTGGTACCTCTGGCCAGGTTACACATGCAGATCCTACAGTGGCTCTTGTCGGTTCAGTGGTCCTTTCAAAAGCTTCCTCTTTCCCACTTTATACTTCTCACGGAGCGATGCAAACAGGACCTCCTCTGGTGGCTATGCTTTTCCAATCTGGACAGAGGAAGGAGCTTGGTTCCTATGTCTCCAGTGGCCACGGTGACCACGGACGCCTCCCAGATGGGGTGGGGGGGCATTATCTAGGCAGGACGGTCCAAGGCACCTGGCAAGATCACGAGGTACACTTGCACATCAATGTTCTGGAGATGAGAGCGGTGTTTCTGGTGTTGCGAGCACTCCAGGACTCTCTACCTCTGGGAATGATGGCAATTCACTTGGACAACATGTCCGTAGTGTGGTACCTGAACAAGCAGGGGGGAACCAAATCTTATCCCCTCTGCAGAGAGGCCATGCAAGTGTGGCAGTGGGCAGTGTCTTCTCAACGGTTTCTAGTGGCAACGCGCATTCCTGGGAAGTCCAATGTGATAGTGGACAGGCTAAGCAGAGCTGTTCTGATGCCTCACGAGTGGTCCCTGAACAACAGAGTGGCAGTTCAGATCTTCAAAAGGTGGGGTCAGCCTTGCTGCAATCTCTTCGCCAGCCCCCTTAATGCCAAATGCAGCAAGTACTTCACTCTGATCCCCCCACAGGGGGAATCACCCAGGGACGCTCTAGCTCACGATTGGCCCCCCGGTCTGGTCTACGCTTTCCCTCCGTTTCCTCTGTTACCAAGAGTGATACAGAAAGCCATATCCTTGGGAAGCAGAATGATCCTTATTGCTCCACACTGGCCTCAACAAGTATGGTTCCCTTTTCTTCAACGGTATGCACTGGACGGTCCGTGGACTCTGGACCCAGTGCCGGACCTCCTGATTCACATGTCAGGACAACTTCATCCATCCCTGCGAACTCTCAGGTTGACAGCCTGGCTGCTCCACTTCCGTCGCTAGTCAGGCGACATTCCTTTTCACCTGAAGTGGTACACATCTCGTCTTCTTCTTGTAAGTCTTCCACCAGGAAGATTTATTCTAGCAAATGGAGGAGATTCTCCATGTGGGCTCAGGCCCAAGGTTTGGACCACTTCACAGCCCCTATTCCATCGGTCTTAGATTTTTTTTAGACATGTTGTCCCATCAGGGCTCCGCGCCCGCTACCATTAAAGTACAGTTGGTTGCAATTTCCAATTTTCACACATCTTATGAGCCCTCTCTTATGGGCCACAAACTCTGTAAAGCTTTTTTAAAAGGCACTTGGTTACTTCGTCCCCCAGTTTCTGAACCTGTACTGCCATGGGACTTTGAACCTTGTGCTACAAGCTATTATGTCACCACCCTTTGAACTGGCTGCTACTTGCGACTTAAAATTCTTGTCTTGGAAGACGGCCTTTCTGATAGCCATTACATCGGCCAGGAGGGTATCAGAACATCAAGCTTTGTCCATTAAACCTCCGTATTTGATCTTTCATAAGGACAGAGTTTCCCTGAGGCTTAACCCGTCCTTCCTTCCGAAGGTGTCATCCACTGTCGATCTCCATCAATCTATTGAGCTACCAGTGTTTTTTCCGAACTTTTCCAATAAAGCAGAGTTCAAGTTTCATCAGTTGGATGTGCACAGACAACTGAGACTTTATTTACATAGGACTAAGCATGTTAGGAAATCTGATCAACTGTGTCCTTTTCAGAGAACAGAGCAGGTTGTCCTATTTCCAAGTGCACAATTTCTAAATGGATCAAAGATTGTATTTCATTCATCTACTCATCAGCAGACAGAACTTTACCCTTTCCTGTCAAGGCTCATTCTACCAGGGCTATGTCTACATCAGTAGCTTTCCACAGTAGCTTTCCATGCTAGGCTTTCCTTGGATGATTTGTGCTACGGCCACTTGGGCTTCTCCCAACACTTTTATTACTCATTACAAGCTGGACGTGGCTTCTAGCGGCCGGGCTTCCTTTGGTTCCATGATTCTCAGGAGTATCTTCTTATGAGCCTCCCAGGATAGAGGTGCTGGGGACGCTGTCCCGTGAGTAAGGAATGTAGGCGAGATAGGACCACATAACATCAAGTTAGTTATGTACTCACCATAACGATCGATGTATGTGGTCCATCTACATTCTAAGTACCTCCACCTGCCCCTTCCTAGAGGATTTGGAAGAATATTGGCTCTGTGGACCCTTCAAGGTCAGTGATTTGGTTCCCTTATCTGGCTGGAATTTCTTCCGGTGTTTGAGTATGGGTTATGAGTGTTATGATTGCAAACAAGATCTGGGGCTAGGGCAAGGTGCATCCTGGGATACCGGGTTAACTCAGCCAATTAGAGACTTCGTGCTAGAGAAATTTGGCCGAGTCTGAGCCGATTCTTGGCTCCGAACCTGTGAGTAAGGAATATAGGCGAGACGGACCACATATATCTATCGTTATGGTGAGTACATAACTAACTGTTATACTGGTTCTCATGATGGTTTTTGTTTTGAATTACCCTCCTCAATTCCTTTTCACACATACTTTCAAATAGTATACATCCCTGTTGTTCAGGGGGATAAACAAGCTTTTTCTCTTCAGGGTTAAATCTGTATTTGTAACTATAGAATCATCTTCACAAAAGTACATCCTTAGGTTCAGTTGTCTAGTATACATTCTTAATCTAGTAAGGACATCAGCCACATCCAATTAAATGTTGGCACAAATATGGTTCCTTTACCAAGTAATTTAAAATGTACCTCCTGAATCTCAAGGTTACTGAAGTTGTAAATACTAAAACCATTGTTCATAATCACATCACACATCATGCCATCAGAATAATCAGATAACACAACTCCTTCAGGATTGTCAGAATTTTCTAAAATGCCAGCATCCGAGATATCAAATAGAGAACCAGAATAATTAAAGTATTATGCGGCACAGTGGTGCAGTGGTTAACATTGTCACCTCACAGCAAGAGGTTCTCCGGTTCGATTCTCGGCTGGGGTGCCTTCTGTGTGGAGTTTGCATGTTCTCCCTGTGTTCGTCGGGTTTCCTCCGGGTACTCGTTCCTCCCACATTCCAAAGACATGCATCTGGAGCATTTCTCCCCGGGCCTCCGCTGAAAACAGGCTCTGTGGAACCTAGTCGGACATTCCCGGTCAACAAATGTTAAATAAAAAAAAAATAAATAAATGTTAAATAAAGTCAGTTCATATCTGTTGCTCATTGATCATTGGTACCTCCTGTTGTAAGAGTTCCTGTATTGGTTGTGGCCGTTGTGTTGATTCCACAGTCCCCCTTCCCTTTTGTTCTTTAGCCTTTCCGACCTCCTCAATGGGGGTTGCTGTTCTAAAAAAACAATCTCTATTGTTATAGTTAGTATCAACATTACTGTTCTCATTACCACTTAGTCCATTACTGTTATTGTATGTTTGATCACCCATAACATGATTGTTTTCAGTATGAGTGACCCTTGTCTCCTCTGTTGGATAGACACCATTGTTTTTAGTCAGTTTGTTCCCTTGCTAGTTTTTTACATTTACCCCTAGCATTGTTATTTCCAAATTCATCCAGATTTTTAAGCAGTGTTTTGTAGTTCTCTGAATGCTGGGGAAACAAGTCATTTATAATATTGGCATTTAAACTAATAATTTCTTTTTCCAAGTCTGCCAACTTACTTTGGTTGTTCTTGATGATGATGTCCAACAGTTCCAATCCCGTTCTGTTGAATAAATTAATTATTAATTAATGCGTGATGATGTCTGCTCCGTCAGGGCTACCAGCCTGTCGGAATTGAGCTCCAGGAGCTTGCGCATTTCTGGCTGGCCTGGCTGCTCAAATGTGAGCAGGAACACTAACAAACGGTTGCTGTTACAGGATCTTTTTCGGATGCATAATGCGAGCGGAAACAAATTGCTGGTTGCTGTTGCAGGGTCTTTATCAGCGGAGTGAAGACTCCAAATGTGAGCAGGAACGGCAATTGGAATGAAGACTTCAAGTAAGGAAACTGACTTTCAGAGAGAGAGAGAGTTTGTGTTTGTGGGTGTGTGTGAGAAAATGCCCCTCATTTAATACACTTGGTGGCTAGAGATACTTAAGCTCAAACCCTGTACCTTGGGTACAGGGTAAAAAGAGCCTAAAGTCCCCTAGCCACCACCACTTATGAGCTTTGCCCGGGGTTTTTGTGCTAAGAGGTTGAGAGCTGTGGTGAGAAATGAATTCACTAAATGATAGCCATTAAGTTTCAGTCTTCCTATTTTTCAGGAAGCTGCTGATTTGGCATAGTGGTATGTTGCTCTGACTGTAGTGCATAGGGTCCAGGGTTCAAAACTTGCTAGTGAAATGCGTGGTGGTAACGCATTTTATTCTAGCAACGTTACAAAATTATACAAGCAATGTTTAAAATGTGTCCCTGATAAGTCCCTAGCCGCCACCACTTGTGAGTTTTGCCCAGGTATTTTGTGCTAAGTGTTGAGAGCTATGGTGAGAAGTGAGAACTGAATTTGTCTTCCCCCATTATTGGCTTTGTCCAGGTTTCTTTGTGGTAAGAGGTTGAGAGCTATGATAAGTGAGAAATGAATTCACTAAATGATGGCCATTAAGTTTCAGTCTTTCTATTTTTCAGGAAGCTATTGATTTGGCATAGTGGTATGTTGCTCTGACTGTAGTGCATAGGGTCTTGGGTTCAAGACTTAGGTTCATAGGTAGGTACTAGGCTATCTGCCCGAGGGCATTTATAAGCTTAGCCAGAGTACGTCAGCTTTTGCCATCCCATTGATTTCTTAACTGAGCCTGTGTCAAGAAGAGCCAATGAAGTGATCTCAGGGGCGTATTTTCTGTTACCCATCCACTCGTCAAGGTTTCTCTTGAGTGTTAGTGAAGGGCTCTGCTTAATGTAGTTAGGAATTTTGTTTTAAAGCATGTTGAGTCTCTGTGACAGGAATCTATCACTCCAGCATGTTCTCTTTATTGTTGTGGTGAGGTTTAGCTCACTAGAGCGAGTGGCTCGCAGTGACTTGGATTTCTTTAGGTGGAGCATTTCCGTCAATTCTGAGTTGGACATGGCTTTGTAAGTCAGGTAGAGATCACCACTGAATAAGTGATATGTCACTGAGTACAGCCAAAGTTTTTCCAGTCGGGCTGCATATAACATATGTTTGAGACCAGCAATCCTCTTGGTAAGGTACTAAAATGCTGTTATTTTCACCAACACATAGGTCTACCGCTTTCACCTTTACCATAAAATCAAATGATGGCACAATAATCTCCCCTGACCCATCTACAAAACTATTGGGTGTCATCATAGACAATAATCTAAAATTTGACCTACATGTTAACCAAACTGTCAAAGCAATCAATAAAAAACTAGGGTCGCTTTACAGAATAAAAGCCTTCCTAACCCCTCCAGCTAAAATTGCCATAGCTCACTCTCACCTTCTTTCAACCCTTCTGTATGCATCCCCTCTACTCTCAAATTTAAACAAGACTGTCCTTAAACTCTCAATTTGCTACAACCACATTGCCAGGTTTGCCACTAGGCTGCCTTTTAGGGACACATCATTGCATCAATCTAAATCAGCTTTGGTGGCTTGAACTACCCAGCCTAATCCAGTATAACCAACTGATTATGGCCTATAAAATCCTCTGTAATCCAGACAATACTCCTTCACTTAAAAATATTATCACCCCCTATAACAATCTTGGACCGCTTTGATCCTCTAACAAACTACTAATTCAGACTAGCAAAATTAATAACACAGCCGGTGATTCTCTCTTTGCAAACTCTGTAAGTAGATCCTGGAACTCTCTTCCAGCTGATATTACCTTACTTTCCACCTTAGGTCAATTTAAAACTAGACTCAAACATTTGTCACGTAACTGGCTATGTCAATGTATCAAGCCTGTCTAACGCTCTCTAGAATATGTAAAAATCTGTTAACCAGTTTACTGTGTAATTTAATTTAATCCTGACTTGCGCTCAGGATTAACTGTAACCTGTGGAACTTGTTGAACTTGCTTACTTATGTAATCTCTGTAAATAGTCTGTTTGTAATATGTAATGCTGGTATTATGTAATGCTGTATCTGCTTACCCTTGGAGCTTTTCTCCCCGGGCCTCCGCTGAAAATGGACATGCATCCAGTCAGACTATCCTGGTCAACAAATGTGAAATAAAATTAAATAAAATTTTGTGGTCTTTCCAGCTGTTGGAAGTGTCTTGAAGTACATCCAAAATGGAGCATTGTACTCTATGATGGGTCTGATGAGTGACGAGTAGAGGGGCACTATAACCTCTTTGTCTAGATGCGAACCCTTTAGTAATTAGATGGGCTACATAGAAGGATTTCCTAACTACTTTGGCAAAATGATTGTCAGAAGAGAGATTACTATCTGTTTTGGTCCCCAGACTACTACTTACCTCTTCTGTATTAAGGGGGCTGCCACCTATGTGGTAATTCATGAGTGTTTTGTTTTTCCCAGATGAGATGAATATGCATTTTTTTTGGCATTTAGCTTGAGACCGTGACTTTGGCACCAGGTGTCCATCTCAGTAAGGCCCTTTTGGAGAATGTCCGTGTCAGCCGGAGAGTCAGTTATGGCTCCCAATTTGCAGTCACTGACTAACTTGGTTAGCCATAGTTTTCCTGTGTTTGCCTGTACTTCAGAGAAGTATATGCCGAACAGTAGGGGTCCCAGGACCGAGCCTTGGGGGACACCACTTGTGACTGGTTTAGAGTCTGACCTGGAGCCCGCTATTCTTACCGTGTTAGTTCTGTCTGTAAGCCATTTGGCAACCCATCTTGTGACGTAGGGGTTTATGTTCAGGCTGGTGAGTTTTTCTGTAATTCCCGAGTGGGGAATGGTGTCAAAAGCCTTGGCGAGGTCAAGGTAGGCTGTGTGAACCACCTTCCCCTCATGTATGACCTTGGTGACTGTCTCGAAGAAGTCAACCAGGTTTAGTAGGCATGATCTGCCCTTAAAGCCGAACTGGGTCGTGTCAAGTGTTTGGAGGTTCCCAATGTCTTTGTTAATGAGTTCCATGATGATGCGCTCCATAGCCTTGCAGACCAGGCTAGTCAGGCTTATGGGATGATAGTTACCAGGGTCAGTTGTGGCCCCTCCTTTGTGTAGTGGAATAACCGTTGCTGTGAACCATTCTATGGGCATGTAGCCTGTGGAGAGGCTGAGGTTGAACAGTGTGTTTAGGTGGGGGGTTAGTTCGTTCTGTAGTTCGTGCAAGATGCAGCCTGGGACACTATCTCACCCATTGACGCTGTGCTTGTGGCTTTTGAAAAGGGCTGTTTTCACCCGTGCATCTGTGATTTCCAGGGCACTACACTTTTCCGGAATTGTTGTGTGCCCTTTTGGAGGTGAAGTTTGCACTGAATCTGTCTGCTAGGATGATGGCAATATCAGTAGGGTCAGTATATTTTGTGCTATTTTGCACTAATTCAGAGCATATCTGTGAGTTGCCACTTAGATTCTTGACATAGCTAAAGAAGGCTTTGTGGTTCTCTTTCGAATCCTTGGTTATTTTTCTTTCGAAGTTAGCCTTGGATGATTTTATGAGGAACCATAGTTTCTTACTGATACTGATCAGGGATGTCTTTCCTTCTTGGAATTTGCTTTTTTTCTAAACTAGTTTCCTCCTGTTTATGGCAAGGGTCCACCAGACTGGTTTCCTTCTCTTAGAGGAGTGAGTTTTGATTTTGCCAGGGATGGCATGATTCATGCATCCTTGTAGGTGCTCATAGAGTGCATTTGTAAAGATTCCTGCATTTTGGACACTGTTATCCTTTAGCGTGGGGGCTGTGAAACTTACCACCTCTGTCTTAAGTAAGGTGAAGTTTGTTATAGAAAAGTTTTTCACTGTGGTTTCCTTGGTTGGGGGTGGTGGTGTGGTGTGGACATCCAGAGTGATTAGTTTATGGTCTGATCTAGCCAGTGACGGGTTGACCTCCGATGCGGAACACCTGTCGCCCATGTTGTTGATGACCAGGTCCAATATGTTTTCACCTGTGGTAGGGGAGTTTACCAACTGATCCAGGACATTTGAGTTGATAAATTCCAGGAAGTGCTGGACCTAGAGTTTGTACTTGAGTAGTTTTCCCAGTTAACGCTAGGGTAATTGAAATCACCCAATATCAGCGTGTTCGTTAGGACCTTCATGTTTTCCAGTGTCTCCAGAAAGGCGGAGTGGTGGTCCTGGGTTATGGAGGGTGATCTGTAGCAGGCTACAATTTGCATTGCAGATTTGCCCAATGTTAGTTGCACATGGATGATCTCAGAGGTATCATGCTGTGCCACTAACCTTGAGGTGTAGGTATCCTTGATAAATATGGATACATCCCTTCCTCTTGTGTTTTGGTCCATGTTCTGTGGCCAAAATGTGTGTTATGAGTTGTAGACCAGTAGTGCTGGGGTGCTCTGTGGAACCTTGAACCAGGTTTCGGTTACTGCACTGATGTCTATGTTCTCCATACTGAGGAGTGCTTCGAGCGCATGCATCTTAAGATTTATATTCCTGGCGTTGAGTAGTATAACCCTCATTTTTTTATTTGTACTGTTTATGGAGGTGGGTTTGACTTTTAAGCCTTGCCTAAAAAAGGCACTATGGGGGCAGCAAGAGCCTTGGCCAGTATTCGGAAGCCTAGAGGTGACAGGTGCAAGCCGTCTCTTGTGAAGCAACGGGGCTTGTTGAGCATGTTGTCCCAGGCTGACAGACAATGGATCCCGTTTGAATGACACCAGAAGCTTAGTCAATTGTTAAAATTGATATTTTTTCTTTATACTGCAGTATCATTCTTGGTGAGGACAGGATGCTACTCAGGGTCAGGGTCATACCCACCTGGGCTACATGATCAGAGAGCTCTTCCATGTCTCTCTTCATGTAGTCCAGGGAGTTACGTCTCTGGTCATTCACACCAACATGAACAATAACAGTCATATTTGTACTTGTTCTGGAGTTACCAGAGTGTTTGTGTTGTGGCAGATGTCCTTCAAGAATGCAACTGCAGTCATAACATATGGGTTGTTCTGCCTCAGGCAGCTCTCGGTCGGCCGGATTCCAAAGTCTGGGTCAGACGTCGGCTGATGTCGCATTTCTCTCCGACGTCAGAGCGGCTGGAGTATATAAGCATCAGCCGACGCCATCTTCCTCAGTCTTTCTTGCTGCGCGGTGCCCGAAGCAGAAGCAGTTCGCAAGTGCCGGTCGGTCAGCTCCTGTATTCTTCGAAACCGAAGTCATCAAAAAAGCTAAGTACCCCGTTGGGGACCTTTTCTTGCCTCAGCCGATGTCAGAAATTACTGAAAAAGTAAATAATTGTTTGTCTTGTGGTAAACAAATACCTCATAAGGATTTCCACTCTTACTGCCTCCCTTGCCTTGGCCCAGACCACGACGTCTCGGCCTGTGCCACCTGTGCTCGCTTCAATAAGCGCACTCTCAGGCGCCGGGCGGAGTTCGCTGAAGACTTTTTCGGTGAAAAATTTGATTATACAATGCCGTCGGAACAACCGACAACGCAGACTCCTAAGAAACGAAAAGACCGGGACCGACATCCTCGGCCCGCGTCTTCCACCGACACCACGCCAAAACTAACCGCGAGTGCCCCGGTTCCCTCTGAGGCGGTTATTCCACCGCTCCGAACCGAAGACACCGCATTACCGATACCTCCGATACCGGAGGCCACTCCGCCAGTTATTGATTTTCCTCCGGATACTGAAACCGAGGAAATGCCCGAGACCATTGCTGTTGATAAGGTCACTCCTGCACGTGGAGCGGCTAGGCCTCCCATGTCCATGTCTATCAAGGCCTACACATGTGCTAAGGCAGCCTGCAAGTCCAAGCATCTCACTGCTAAAACCTTACCTAAGCCTACTCCTGAAACTCAAATCATGTCTATGGCCGCAGATTTAATTTCCCTGATCAGAGGTTCCCAGGCCCATCCTGAGAGAGGATCCCAGCCTCCTCCTGATAAGAGGCCCAGGGTTGAACCCTCTGTCCCTCTTCCTTCAGATGAAGATTCTGAGGACTCTGTCCACTCTGAAAGCCAGGAAGAGCCCTTCCAAACCTATGAGGATTCAGATGCAGAGGACTCCATTCCCTCGGCCTCTCCTCCTGAGGATATTTCTTTTGGGGAAGTTCTGCATTCCATGAGGGAGCATTTTAAGTGGCAAGGCCAGGAATATTCAGATTCCAGAAAGCGCCTTCGAACATCCTTAAAAAGCCCCAACACAGACCCTTAGCTATACCTCCTGTGCTTGATGTTTTGGATGATTTATACTCTGACTCCAGTGTTACCCCTGATACTCTTCCTCCTGCTCCTGTCAAGCCTGACAGATACTATAGGGTCCCAGAAACCCATTCTCATTTCTTTAGGGCCCATGCTGTTGATTTAGAAACAATTTCCCAGGGGCCTAAAGGGGTTTCAACTACCACCTCCAAAAACCCTTTGCCTTCCGACAGGGAAGCAAGGTCCTTAGAGAGATGGGGGAAGAAGGTTTACACCTCCACTACTTTATCAATGAGAGCTCTCAATTGTCTCTTTCACATGTTTCAATATCAGGATTTCCTGTTAGATGATTTACAGAAAAGATTGGCCTCTCCTGAACCTTTAGATAGGAAGTCTTTGCAGGAGGCTGTGCATAATTCTCAGCAGGTTAGCAATCACTTTCTACAGTGTGGATATGATGCATTGGAGGCTTCATGTAGGGCAGCTATGACAGGGGCGGTCATTCGTAGACATGCATGGTTAAAAGAACAACCTTTACCAGATCATGTTAAGGCAAAACTTCTTGACGCACCCTTGGAAAAGAACAAGCCTTTTGGTGCTAATGCTAAAGATGTGCTAAAGTCCGTTGAGGAAAAAGCCAAGTCAGTTCAGTCAGTCAAAAAATTCCTCCAGGTTCAGCCGCCCAGATTCAGCAGGAACTGGCCTTCTAAAAACTGGTCCTTTCCTAATCCTGAAAGATTTCAAAGGGGGAAAACAGGCGTGCCCGAGGAAGAGGGCAATACAGAGGATCCTACAGGGGACGACAATGGCAACCAGCAAACCAAAGAAGTGACACAGGGGTTTCTCCTGCCCCGCAGGGACAATCTCAATGACTTTCCTCTAGTTCCGCTGACCAAGGAGCAAACAGAAGCTCCTTTGGGCGGAAAGTTATCTTTGTTTTCAAAAAATTGGCACAAACTGACAAAAGACAAATGGATTTTGGACATTATAGACCAAGGTTACAGGTTCCATTTTCATACCTTGCCAAGAAAACAAGGCAAGCCAAACCTTCCACAAAATCAGAGGGCAGAGGCTATCAAGCAAATCTCTCTGCTTGCTCAGATCAAAGCAATAGAAAAAGTTCCACAACAAGAGCAAGGTCAGGGGTTTTATTCAAGACTGTTCCTTGTTCCAAGAAAAGAAACTCAATGGAGACCAATACTGGACTTGTCCGCTTTAAACACTTTTTCTCATAGTACCAAAGTTCAAAATGCTGACTCTACAGCAACTCCTTCCCATGCTGGGCAAGGGGTCTTGGCTGATTACTCTGGACCTCAAGGAGGCATACCTGCATGTCCCTATCAGACACAGCTGCAGAAGATACCTCAGATTTCTTGCAGGGCCAGAGCATTATCAATTCTCAGCATTGCCATTTGGCTTATCTACTGCTCCCAGAGTATTCACAAAATGCCTGGCATCAGTAATTGCTCATTGCAGGCTCCAGGGGATTCAAATCTACCCGTACCTGGATCATTGCCTCATACAAGCCGACAACTAAATTTCCTTGACAAAAATCTTGAATTATGTCATACACTTGCTACAGGCTCTGGGATACACAGTCAACTTTCAAAAGTCAAGACTTCAGCCATCCCAGCAAATAACCTTCTTAGGAGCCAAACTAGACACAGCCTCTCAAATGGCTTACCTGACAGAAGACAAGCAAAAGAAGTTAACTCATTACTTCAAAGGTTTAGCAAAGCTCACCCAGATGACTGCAAGGAGTTTCCTACAGGCCCTGGGTTACATGGCATCCTGCATTCTCCTGGTTCCACTAGCAAGACTACACATGAGAAAGCTTCAATGGTATTTAAAAAGCTTATGGTCTCAACACAGCAACAACCTAGAAGCAACTATTCCACTCATTCCATGTCTTCAAAAGGAATTTCTATGGTGGGCCACAGTAAGCCAGTCAAACACAGGTATGTCGTTCAAAAAACCTCAGATAACACAAACCATGACCACGGACGCCTCAGACCTTGGATGGGGGGCGCACATGGAAGGCAGATGTATTCAAGGGCAATGGTCTCCAAAGGAAACACATCTGCATATCAACCAAAAAGAAATGCTAGCAGTAATGCATGCCATTGAGATCTTTGGACAACAACTTCAGCAAGGCCACCTACTAATACGGACAGACAACACCACTGTGATGTGGTACATAAACAAGCAGGGGGGCACTCATTCTTACCCCCTTTGCAGACTGACAATGAATCTTTGGGAAAAATCACTGGGTCTAAACATACAGTTACAATCCCAGTTTGTTCCAGGCAAAGACAATGTTCTGGCGGACAGTCTAAGCAGGAATTTCCTAGACCCCCACGAATGGAGGCTACATCCAGACATCTTTATACAACTCACCTCGACATGGGGCAGGCCGGATGTAGACCTATTTGCCTCCCACCTCAATCATCACTTACAAAAGTTCTGCTCAAGGACATATCATCCACAAGCATGGAAAATAGATGCCCTCTCATTCAGCTGGAGCTCCCTAATAATTTATGCATTTCCACCTCTGCCACTGATGACCACAGTGTTATTAAAGATCAAAGCAGAGCAGCCGAAGGGGATCCTAATAGCTCCAGACTGGCCAAGACAACACTGGTACCCACTACTACGGAGCATATGTCACAACAAAACGTGGGCCCTTCCACAATGGCCCCAACTTTTGACTCAACACGACTTCAGGACAGTTCATCCCAACATCCAGATGCTACAGCTAACAGCTTGGGAAATCCCATAAATAACCTCAATTTACCTCTCTCCAAGGAAGTTCAGCGGATACTAGCAGAAGCCTGCAGACCATCCACCAGAAAGGCTTACTCAGCCAAATGGAAGAGATTCAGCATTTGGAATACCAACAAGGGTCATGATGCATCACTTTTGAGCATTCCACTCATTCTGGAATACTTGGCAGATATGCTACATAACGGACTTTCATACTCTTCCATAAAAATACATGCTTCAGCTATCTCAGCTAGATACAACACTGATCCACCTGTGTTTTCACATCCTTTGTTAAGGCAATTTTTTAAAGGAATCAAGAATATAAAGCCCCCAAGAAAGGCACCAGTACCAGCTTGGGACCTCAATTTTATCCTAGAAAAATTGACTCTACCTCCCTTCGAGCCAGCAGCTTCTGTGGATTTACAATTTCTTTCCTGGAAGACAGCTTTCCTGCTGGCCATTACCTCAGCAAGAAGGGTTTCGGAATTACAGGCCTTAATGGCAATACCTCCGTTCATAACTTTTCACAGAGACAGGGTCTCTTTACGAACCAACCCTACCTTTCTGCCAAAAATGGTATCTAGGTTTTCTTTAAATCAAGCAATTCACCTGCCTACTTTCTTTCCCAATCCTGAGAACAAAGTGGAAAGACTGTTACATACCTTGGACATACACAGACAACTTCGCTACTACCTAGACAGAGCCAAGACCAGTAGGAAGTCTGATCAGCTTTTTGTAGCTTACGCCCCTGAAGTACAAGGAAAAGCAATTTCCAAACAGACAATTTCAAAATGGATTGGACATTGCATCAGATTCTGTTATTCCTTCCATGGAAAAAGTGTGCCAGCCAATGTCAAACCACACTCCACCAGAGCTACAGCCACCTCTACAGCTTTTTTAAGAGGGGTGCCTACAAAAGACATTCTAGAAGCTGCTACATGGAGCTCCGTGCATACATTCTCCAAACACTACAACCTCCCTTTATATTCCAGATCCAGAGCAGGCTTTGCCTCAGCAGTCCTGCAGGGATTGATAGCTACACCATCCTTTTCTTAGAGCATACCACCTCCCCCAGCTAAGCTATGGTATTCAACCCATATGTTATGACTGCAGTTGCATTCTTGAAGGACATAGTACAGTTTTGTACCTACCATAAATGTAGATGTCCGATAGATATGCAACTTCCCTCCCTCCTTCCCCTCTATGCCTTGGGTCCACTCCTCTCCCTGTTATCCTTAACTGGGGATATCTGTTATGGTGTATCTGTTTATTGCTTATTTATTGTCTGGAAACCTATTGTCTTCCAATTTGATTACAGCCTTCCTTGGAGGGCACCTGGCATCTGGGGCAAGAAACACTGAAGAAGATGGCGTCGGCTGATGCTTATATACTCCAGCCGCTCTGACGTCGGAGAGAAATGCGACATCAGCCGACGTCGGACCCAGACTTTGGAATCCGGCCGACCGAGGGCTGCCTGAGGCAGGGCAACCCATATGTTATGACTGCAGTTGCATATCTATCGGACATCTACATTTATGGTCGGTACAAAACTGTACTATTCTGGCTCCCGACAGGCAGCTAACAGTAACCTTCTCCTTGTCCAGCCTAGTGAGTGGGACATTGGTGCGCCTGACTATCGAGTCACCTATTACCTAGTTTGTTAGGTATGTTATTTCGCCTTAAGGTCTGTGATTGTGCGGCACACTGAGTTTGTGTTTTGTGTTGTCTGGTTTGTGACAGGAGGTGCAGGTTTTTTGGGCGTCTGCTTTGGAGGTCTCTGATGCTTTTGCAGGTTTATATTTAGAGCCTCCAAGTATGATTTTGTGTATTTGTGTGTTTTTGCCACTGCTGGTTTAGTATGTCTTTGTGCGGCTGGAGGTATGGTGCAAGTGTTAACCTTCTCCTCATGACTGCCTGTTCCAGTCTTGGGTGGAGAGAGCTTAGCCTCCAATTTAGCTATGTAATTGCATCTCTCGCATATATTAATGTTTTGTGGTAGGAGGAGAGGGTTGTCTGTGTACATGAGGCAGTTGTAACATTGCCTCAGGATACCCAGGTTCACCAGCTGGACTGGAGAATATAGAAGTAGAAGTATAAACTGCACATAGACTTACAGAGCAGAAACTTTAATAAAACAACAACAAAAGCAAAGGTAAGCGCTTTCACGACTCGCAGGTTGCTTCTTCAGACAATTGTACTTGCTAAAAACATTCATTTAAATAGTAGCTTACCATCACAGCTTAAAATCATTAACCAATTAACTAAGTTAATAATTTGATAAGATACTAAAAAAGAGTGGGAAAAATCTCAAACTTTTATAAAGGACATCTTAAAAACAATTTGTATGTTAAAAACAAAAACGGATTATAAAGTAGTATGTAACTACTTGTGTTTGAGGGCGTGCTTTCGAAAAGGGTTTTAAAGAAAACTTATTGTTCAACCCAGGATGTTTTTCTGCATTTAACAAGAGGATCCACTTTTGCACAGCAACCTCTGTTTGATTCTCTCTATCACCCCCTCTATTGGAACAAATGAGAACTTGTAAAATTAAACACTTAAAACTGTGTCAAGTCAGTATTCATAACATGTACTGACAATGCATTTGTTTCCTTCTTGTTTGTAATGTCTCTGTTATGTTCTAAAACTCTGTCTTTGAAGGTTCTATTTGTTTTTCCAACATAATAAGCATGACATTTTTGGCAGAAGGCAAAACAAACAACATTCTCAGTTTTGCAATCTGCATAGTGATGTAAAGTGACATGAAGGATGCAGTGCTTGACTATAAATGAACTTACAAGCAGAACAATTTCTGCATGGGAAAGTGCCTATCCTCATGGACTTAGGTGCATGTGGATGCGCTGATTTATGGCACAGATGTTTTAATGATTTATTATTTTTAAAAGAAAATGAGGGTGTTTCACCAAACTTTTCAATAAAACCTGGAATGTCACGTAAAATATTCCAAGTTTTCTTGATAATATTGCAATAGTTATCAATATCATTAGAATATTGCAAAACAACTCTAAAGTTTTCTGAAGTGTTACCAGATGATGTAGATCGAAGCAATTCAGAACTAGAAAAATTAAAAAATGGTTTGCACTTAGTGGATCTCTGCGTCCATGCTTCCTTAATAAACAGGTCCACTTCTGATTCAGAATAGCCACTTTCTAAAAATTCTGATTTTAGTTCTGTAAGGGCATTGCTAGCTTCCATATCATTATTGTGCAACTTTAAAGTTCTCTAAATTTGACCTTTAACCAAATTTTTAGTAACATGTTTGGGATGCATGCTCCTTTTGTGTAGAAGAGTATTTTTTCTAGTTGGATTCATGTAAATACTACTGTTAACCCTGTAAGTCAGATTATCAAGAGAGACATCTAAGAATTCTATGATTGTATGAATGTTGATACGTGAACTTGAGGAAACTGGTATTATTATTATGTAAAAAAGTGACAAAACAATCTAGTTTCAATAGTGCTACCTTTCCACAACATAAAAACACCATCAACAAAGCGTACATACCAGAGGATGTTATCAAAAAACTCCTTAGCAGGTGTGAAAATGGCTGTATGCTCCCAATGTGCTAGAACAAGATTGGCGTAGCTATTGGCACAGGCTGTGCCCATAGCCACACCAGTCTTCTGACGGAAAATATAATTTTCAAAAACAAAAACATTATTTTCGAGAACTATTTCTAACAGAGCACAAAGTAGTGTGACTTTATTACTAGAAAAACACTTATTGGCTATGAGAAAATCTCTAATCATCTCTATACCCACATCATTGAGAATGCAAGTAAAAAGTGACTCGTGTCTAATGTAACAAAAAATAAATTCACAGTCAATAGTTGAGAGTCGATTACACAGTCTCTCTAAGAAAGACTTAGTATCTTTTAAAATAGTGCGACCGGTATCTAGAACTGCATGTAAATTATTCTCTAAAAAGATGGAAAGTGGTTCCGTGCACCAGCCTGTGCCGGCCACAATGGGTCTCATAGGTGGGATTGTTTTGTTTTTGTGTATTTTTGGCAGTCCATATATAGATGGAATAAGAGGATGAACTATGTTAAAGAATTCAAATAATTCTTCATTTATAAGCTTGGTCATCAACAAATCAAACACTAGGAAAGAGACTTTTTCCATCACGCCATTTGCAGTAAATCTCGTTATATGTTAATTACTTGAATCATTTAACAGCAACAGCATTTGATTAATGTAAAGAACTTTATCTGAAATCACTATTCCCTACCTTTGTCAGCAGGTTTAATAACAATTGACTGTAGATCTTTAAGTTCATTCAAAGCTGTGATGTCATCACTAGACATATTATAGAAATTACAATGTGTTCCTGCCCTAAAAAGCTGTCTAAATTCATATTCACACACATTTATAAAAGTCTGAACTAGTGCATCAAAATTAGGGCTGAAAGTACGAGGTTTTTTATAAGGATGAATATTACTATTTCTATCTCCAGCAAAAATAGTTTTATGCGTTACGTTTCTCCCTAAAAGTCTCAGGTCTTTGAGCATCTCCGCATAGTCTGCTCTCTTAGAGGGAATAAAAGATAAGCCATTGTGCAATAATGTTAATTACTCAGTACTAAGTTCAATAGATGAAATGTTAAAATAGCACCTGTATCTACTGGCATCTTCTTTTCACCATTGGTTGATTTCTGTCTGTACTCACAGGCCGTTGTGAGCTTCCCTTTCTTGTGCTGCTCCTTCGACTTTTCATGGGTAGAGGGCTTTCTAGTAAAAAACAGCTGGTAAAGCTGTTATCCTTCAGTCTAACCAAAGCACTACTACCTTTAGTGGCTTTATTTGGAACAGATGATCTTGTAATATTTAAATTACAATTACTTACTTGAGAAGATGTAGTTGTTTTGTTAGTCATTAAATTATTAAAGTTTCTGCTCTGTAAGTCTACTTGCAGTTTATACTTCTACCTGTGTACATTTTTTGCTGCACTTGACTGTACTCTGGACTCGTTTTTTTAGATTCTTATTCTCTTTTATATTCGGAGAAAGAGGCATGGCAGAAACTGTTGAAATGGAATCTACTTTTAATTCCAGTATTGGGACTACAGGAACTACAGGTTGTGAACGGCTAACTCGTATTTTAAATATTGCAGATAATCCATTACTCAACTTAAATTCTTTTGATGAAGCTGTCAATAGTGTTGCCGATATTTCATTATCTCGAGAGTTTCTACAGACTTACAAGGAACTTGAAAACAAACTCCAAGTATAAACCGTTGCAGTGACAATGCCTGCACTTACAAGCTTCTCTACAACATAAAGTGATCCCCAGGGGTCTACGAGTACTAAATATGCCTAGCTATGGCAACGAGTATCCTGAACTAGTTTGCAGATAGCAGGAACTGAACTTAGTGTGCAATATATCAACTTACTTATAAATTTCTTCCTTCCTATGGGAAATGATCTTAGAAATGAAATTCTTACATGTCAAGATATAATTTTTAAATGATTCACTCCTAGTATTATAGGTGACAAATTGGATGTTTGTAAGACAGTATTGTCTCATATGAAAAGCACCTGCAGCTTACAAAAGTTAATAAGCTGCAGAGTGATCACAAGGACTTTCAGAACCAGCATGTGTTCACTTGGCCCAGAGATTTCAACAGCAGACAACCGTCAAATTCCGTCACTCAAGAAAACCAATCACACAGGCTGTATCATGATACTAATGCAATGCCAACGCCTCCATCTTTAGAATGAATGGAAATTGCTATTGATCAACGGCACGAAAGTGCACTCAGTAATGGAAGTACTAATAATGATTGCTGCTTAGCGACTACTTCTGTTATAGAGCAAGCATTCCCTTTATTGAATAGTAGTGCTGCTAACAACTCTAACAAAACAACATCTTCTAAAGTAAGTAATTGTAATTTAAATATTACAAGATCATCTGTTCCATATGAAACCACTAAAGGTAGTAGTGCTTTGGTTAGGTCGAAGGATAACAGCTTTACCAGCATTTTTTTTACTAGAAAGCCCTCTACCCCATGAAAAGTCGATCGAGGAGCAGCACAAGAAAGGGAAGCTCACAATGGTCTGAGAGTATAGACAGAAATCAACCAATGGTGAAAAGAAGATGCCAGTAAATACAGGTGCCATTTTTAACATTTCATCTATTGAACTTACTACCAAGCAATTAACATTATTGAACAATAGCTTATCTTTTATTCCCTCTAAGAGAGCAGAGCATGCAGAGATGCTCAAAGATCTGAGACTTTTAGGGAGAAACTTAATGCTTAAAACTATTTTTGCTGGAGATAAATAGTAATATTAATCCTTATAAAAAACCTAGTACTTTCAGCCCTAATTTTGATGCAGTAGTTCAATCTTTTATAAATGTGTGTGAATATGAGTTTAGACAGCTTTTTAGAGCAGGAACACATAATTTCTATAATATGTATAGTGATGACATCACAGCTTTGAATGAACTTATAAAGATCAACAGTCAATTGTTGTTAAACCTGCTGGCAAAGGTGGGGGAATAGTGATTTACATTAATCAAATGCTGTTGCTGTTAAATGATTCAAGTACTTATCAACATATAATGAGATTTGCTGCAAATGGCGTTATGGAAAAAATCTCTTTCCTAGTGTTTGATTTGTTGGTGACCAAGCTTATAAATGAAGAATTATTTGAATTCTTTAATGTAGCTGATCCTCTTATTCCATCTATATATGGACTGCCAAAAATGCACAAAAACAAAACAATCCCACCTATGAGACCCATTGTGGCCGGCACAGGCTGGTGCACGGAACCACTTTCCATCTTTTTAGAGACTAATTTACATGCAGTTCTAGATACCGGTCGCACTATTTTAAAAGATACTAAGTCTTTCTTAGAGAGACTGTGTAATCTACTCTCAACTATCGACTGTGAATTTATTTTTGTTACATTAGACGTCACTTTTTACTTGCATTCCCAATTATGTGGGCATAGAGATGATTAGAGATTATCATATAGACAATAAGTGTTTTTCTAGTAATAAAGTCACACTACTTTGTGCTCTGTTAGAAATAGTTCTCGAAAATAATGATTTTTTTTAACATATTTTCTTTCAAAAGACTGGCGTGGCT
Source organism: Protopterus annectens (assembly GCF_019279795.1). Taxonomy (NCBI): domain Eukaryota; kingdom Metazoa; phylum Chordata; order Ceratodontiformes; family Protopteridae; genus Protopterus; species Protopterus annectens. The sequence goes on from NC_056737.1 coordinate 262,798,453, forward strand.
ATGGGCACAGCCTGTGCCAATAACTATGCCAATCTTATTCTAGCACATTGGGAGCATACACCCATTTTCACACCTGCTAATGAGTTTTTTGATAACATCCGCTGGTATGTACGCTTTGTCGATGATGTTTTTATGTTGTGGAAAGGTAGCACTATTGAACTAGATTGTTTTGTCACTTTTTTACTTATTACTACCAGTTTCCTCAAGTTCACGTATCAACATTCATACAATCATATAGAATTCTTAGATGTCTCTCTTGATAAATCTGACTTACAGAAGGTTAATAGTAGTATTTACAAGAAGCTAACTAGAAAAAATACTCTTCTACACAAAAGGAGCATGCATCCCAAACATGTTACTAAAAGTTTGATTAAAGGTCAAATTTAAGAACTTTAAGGTTGCACAATAATGATATGGAAGCTAGCAATGCCCTTACAGAACTAAAATCAGAATTTTTAGAAAGTGGCTATTCTGAATCAGAAGTGGACCTGTTTATTAAGGAAGCATGGACGCAGAGATCCACTAAGTGCAAACCATTTTTTTAATTTTTCTAGTGATGAATTGCTTCGATCTACATCATCTGGTAACACTTCAGAAAACTTTAGAGTTGTTTTGCAATTTTCTAATGATATTGATAACTATTGCAATATTATCAAGAAAAATTGGAATATTTTACGTGACATTCCAGGTTTTATTGAAAAGTTTGGTGAAACATCCTCATTTTCTTTTAAAAATAAATCATTAAAACGACATCTCTGCTATAAATCAGCGCATCCACATGCACCTACATCCACAAGGATAGGCACTTTCCCATGCAGAAATTGTTCTGCTTGTAAGTTCATGTATAGTCAAGCACTGTATATACATCCTTCATGTCACTTTAAAATCTCTTTACATCACTATGCAGATTGTAGAACTGAGAATGTTGTTTATTTTGCCTTCTGCTAAAACGGTCATGCTTATTATGTTGGAAAAACAAATAGAACCTTCAAAGACAGAGTTTTAGAACATAACAGAGACATTAGAAACAAGGAGGAAACAAATGCATTGGCAATGTTATGAATACTGACTTGACACAGTTTTAAGTGTTTAATTTTACAAGTTCTCATTTGTTCCAATAGAGGGGGTGATATAGAGAATCAAACAGAGGCTGCTGTGCAAAAGTGGATCCTCTTGTTAAATGCAGAAAAACATCCTGGGTTGAGCAATATGTTTTCTTTAAAACCCTTTTTGAAAGCACGCCCTCTTAAACGCAAGTTGTTATATACTACTTTATAATCAGTTTTTGTTTTTAACATACCAATTGTTTTTAAGATGTCCTTTATAAAAGTTTGAGATTTTTTCCATATCTTTTTTTAGTATCTTATCAAATTATTAGCTTAGTTAATTGGTTAATGATTTTAAGCTGTGATGGTAAGCTACTATTTAAATGAATGTTTTTAGCAAGTACAATTGCCTGAAGAAGTGACCTGTGAGTTGTGAAATTGCTTACCGTTGCTTTTTTGTTGTTTTATTAAAGTTTCTGCTCTGTAAGTCTACATGCAGTTTATACTTCTACCTTTGTGCATTTTTTTGCTGCACTTGACTGTACTCTGGACTCGTTTTTTTGATTCTTGGACTGGAGAGTATACCTGAAATTGCCCTTTGGTCATACCTGAATAGTAGGGTGAGCGGCTTAGTCGCTTAGTTGGTGAGGGGTGAATAATGAGCCTTGCCCTGCTGGGCAGTCAAGTGTCGCTGTATATTAGTGCTTGCTATTGGGTCTGACTGGACTGTTGGATGCTTTTTAAGTGCTTAGGTTGAGAGTTAGACTACTTCCAAGGGAAAAACTGAAGAGGAGACTTTGTGGAGCTTGGAATTATTTAGCCCTAGCTAACCGGCTCTGCTCGGACGTGCAAAACTGTGCAAACGCTGTTTTTACAGCAGGGAAATGAAAGAGAAATTATCTCAAAATGGCCTATAAACTATTATCTTCTGGGCTGGAACCACTCTTCCAAGGACAGATGGCTGCTCAAAGCTCCAGAGAAACCTCCTTCTATCCAAGTAACCAAGTAAGGTATGGGCAACTCAGAAACTTGTAACACAGCCCTGGATTCAGCACTAGCCTGAAAACTGGACTATACTAGCTTAGAAAGGTGGGAAACGAGGACTTTTTTTTTTTTTTTTTTTTTGAAAAGATAAGGCAAAAACAGTAGAAAAAAATGCACTTTAAAACAGCTTTAAATGACTACAAACATTTAAAAAATACAATTAAAACAGCTTTAGGTGACTCTAAGCAATCAGAAAAGGCTTCTAAACAAATTACCTAATTAACCAGTAAAAAAAAATCTCAAAACTGAGCCCTGTTCTTTAGTCTTCAGCCAGACAAGTTATAACTGCACACTCCTGCCATTGGGGTGCAGGGGAGCCTTCTCCAAAAAAGAAGGCCTGGGTTGGTGCTCAAGTTATACAAACAAAGCTAAATTCGGCAGGCCTGAATCTAGTTTATGCGACAGCAAACAAGGCACACCAATTTCAGTAAGAAACCGTTCAAATATGCAGGCACTATAAGCCTCTAACCAGAAATTCCCAGCTCAGAAGGGCAGAGTCCAGCCTCTCCTCCCACAAGAGTGTAGACCACAAACCTTCTTAATGTAAAATGACCGCCCTGAAGCCCAAGTACTTAACCCAGAACTAATGCACTTTTAGAATAACAGACACTGAGCCTTCATTCAGCAGTTCCCAACTTAGAAGGATGTAAGCTACCTGTCCTGCCACAACAGTGCAGACCACAAACCTTCTTAATGTAAAACAACTGGTCTGAAGCCCAAGTGCTTAAACCAAAAGGCTAGAATGATAGTTACACGAAGCAGTAATAAATACAATTGAGTACTTTTAAGGTGACGCAAAAGCAAAATAAAGTAAAGTAGGAAGAAGCATAAATACAGTAAAAGCAGATGAATAAAGTGCAAATTTTTTGAGTGAGCAAATGAGATGAGCCCAGGAGGAGTATCCAAATGCAAATTTACAAGAGGGGCGGACAGTTTCAAAGCCACCAAGATCAACACCAAAACAAAAGCAGGGAGGGTGGGTGGGAAACTAACTGAAAAAACAGAGCCACAACTTCCAGCTAGATAGTATTCAATGCAACACCAATAAACCAATTTAAATGATGTATTTGAAAAAAGTGCAGATAAAGATGTACTTAAATTCACTTTATATGTCCAGTTGATTGCAGGTAGGTCTTAGACGGCCAAAGCTCAGAGTTTAAGCAGAAAATAATCCAAAATGTGCCTCTTATATAAGGCAGAAACCAAATATCAATGAATTGAAACTACCCCCACTTATCACTGGCTATGCATGAATTCTAACAAGGACTAAATTCTAACAAGCATTAACTGAAAAAACAGAGCCACAACTTCCAGCTAGATAGTATTCAATGCAACAGAAATAAATCAATTTAAATGTTGTATTTGAAAAAAGTGCAGATAAAGATTTACTTAAATTCACTTATACATCCACTTGATTGCAGGTAGGTCTTAGACGGTCAAAGCTCAGAGTTTGAGTGAAATGCATGGTGATAACACAACATTTTATTCTAGCAACTTTACAAAATTATATAAGCAATGTTTAAAATGTGTCCCTAGTATCTGACCTTTGCCCCCCCCCCCCGTGCGAGAAGCTGTGCAAGATATCTATAGCTTACACTACTGTCATTCTGTTTATAGTGTGGGTGTGGAAGTAGAATTTTATAATGGAAATGTACTGAATTGGGCAGTTTTGTCATTAATGGTTCATGCATTTTGTTTCATTGTCTACAGTACAGCCTACTGGAAAAATGTTCAAACAATAAATTTAAAATGAGCTCTGTCTAACAAGTGTGTTGTATTACACAAGGTCACAAGGAATATAATTTAATAAAGTCAGGAAGGTGTATCAAAGAAAAGTACACATGTATATTTCTTGTTTTGTGGGCAAGGGGCGAATGATTTGAAAACAGCCCAAAGGTAATCTTCATCCACCACTGGCCAGATGCATTTTCTTTGGATGTGGTGTGGGTTTCAATGCTGTTACAGTGAATGAGAGTTTCAAGGGCAGAGAAGTTTTAATGCCGTCTGTTTTCATTGTGAGACAGTATTGCTTTTTTACCAGATGTCTATTAGTGTTTGTGCATTCTTGTGCTGTAAAATGCAAAAATAAAATTCAAATAATCATTGTAGAAGTAAAGCAGGATGCACACACTAGTATTTATGGTAAATGGGGCGAAATAGCCAGGTAATCGGACATTGTAATGGCTGCATGGGGACTCTGGTGTGCCATATTTTGGTTTTCTGTTCTTCAGTTTGTGTTTGAAAGTTGGTATCCCACAATTCCATTGGAGCGGGTCGGATTGTGTATGCAAATTAGATGTTAATCAGCGTACAGACTTGTACCTATCTTTCATGGGACTTGTCCAGATTTTTGATGTTTCCCGGTTAAGAGGTAGGCTGCACCACTAGTGTTCACAAAGTATCTAGCTCCACTTACAGTTTGTTGCAGGCTATAGGGTATCCACATTTTTCTGTATTTAGATGACTTGCTCATCTTTGCAGAGTGTTTTTCAAAATGTGAAGGATCACTCTTGGATGAGAGATCATCTTGCATGAGCTGGGATTCCAAGAGAAACTTCAAATGTTTTTCTTGACTCCTTCACTCAGGATTGTGTTCCTGGGATGTCAGCTGGAGAAGTTCAAAGAACTCTTCCACAGGAAAAAACTAGATCTTTATTTAGATCCATATCTATGGTTTTCCACTCAGACTTCTAGATTTTGGGTCTCATGTCATCTCTTATTCTCATTATATACCCCTGGCAAGACTCCACACAAGAAAGATTCAGTGGATCTGAAATCTCTTAGGTCTTTGCTTCAACACCCTTTATCTTTTCAGGTCCTAGTACTGGGATTTGTCAGAAGAGAAATCAATTGGTGTAGACAATGGACATCCTTAAATCAAGGTCTCCCCTTTTCACTCCCTGTCTCAAAGCAGTCTGTCACTGCAGATGTTCTGCACTTTGCCTCGGGAGCAGTTTCAGGAGAGGTTAAAGTGCAAGGGGTATGGGACACCAAAGACAGACACAACACAGCCATATAAATATCCAGGAGATGCATGTCCTGATTAAGGCACTCAATTCTCTGATCCAAGTTGTACACTCCAACATCAACTATCTTCAATTGACTGGTTGATGTGGTCTTAATTCCTTTAAGGCAGCTGTTCTCTGAGGGCATGCAGCAGGTACTAATGGAGACGAGAAAGCCTGCTTCTAGAAAATCATATTTTAGCAAATGGAAACATTTTTTTGTTGGTGCCATCAACATAACCAGCACACATTCAAGGCTAGCTGTTTTCTGGTTTTACAATATTTGCATGAGTTGCTATTATATGGTCTTTCGTATCCACAGGTTTCATTTATCAGGCATTTCAGTGTGTCTACACATGGATCCTCTCTTTCAAGGCAGTCACATGTCAAAATGTTCTTGATGGGTGGGGGGGTTGCGTAAGAGGCCTCGAAGTAAACTAGTGGCCTCTCCTTGGGATCTTAATTTTGTATTAATGAAACTACCACTTTCTCCATTTGAACCAGCTTATCTGTCTGACTTGAGATTCTTAACATGGAAAATAGTTTTATTGATTGATCTAACCTCTGCTCTTATGGTGTCACCCTACCTAATTTTTCTTACTGACAGGGTTTCTTTGAGAACTACTCCTTTTATGCCTAAAGTGGCATCCAAGTTTACTTTACGTCAAACTATTCATATCCATGTTTTTCTTTTCTTAATCTAAAAATGAAGGAGAAGGGGATACTCCATACCTTTTATGTGCAGAGACAACTCTGGTACTATCTTGACAGAACTAAGTCTTTCAGATCATTGGCTCATTTGTTCATTTCTTGTGAAGGTAAGGGACAACCTATATGAAAACATACTATTTCCAAATGTTTGTTTAAGGCTATTAGCTTTTGATCTGATGTTGTCAGTCTTCATTCATTTTTGACGATTGGGATTCTATTCTGATCCTCAGAACTAACTCGGCTGTTGCACAGTTTGCGCCAGGCAAAAAATTCTCGAGCTAAGACTCTTCACAATGGCCCTCTCTCCATTACCTCCGATCTTGTTTGCCGCTCTGATAGCAAGATGTCTCAGCCAATACTCTCCAGCAAAGTTAAGAGTTTATTGATGATCTTTAAAAAAAAAAAAAAAAAATTCTGTTCTTTCTAAATCTATAGTTATTTTACTTCTATTGTATATTTTTGACTACTTCTCTACCCTTAATACCTTGCGGTATCCTCATTACCATTGTTGGTAACCTTCCCCTCTCCCTCTTTTACCTTTTATGGTAGCTATATATTACTATTGCTGGTATTTCTTTTCTATCCTACCAATCTTAGTATTTCTGTCTACCATCGATGGTAGAATTTAACCTGTTGTCTGTCTGTGTGTGCCTTTTTCCATTGGCAACTTTCTTCTACTGACAAAATGGTAGAAAAGCAAAAGGGCACTTCAGGTTTTAAGTAGTGCCAAGACTGTGGACGAAAGATCCCCAATTCAGATGGGCATCTTTCATGCGTTTACTGGTTGCGTGCACCCCATTTGGATCTAGATTGTTCGATCTGCCAGGCCTTCAGTACTAGGGCCTTGGCAGAAAGACTTAATAAGTTGATCTTAAAAGGGATGTTAACATCTTCTTTTGAGGAAGTTTTGTCCAAGTCTGATCCTACCCCCTCCTCTAAATCTGATCAAACAAAAAGGAGGAGTCATTTGATGCAGAGTTCCCCTATGGCACTGGAGACTAAGAAACGCAAGTCTTTGGTTCCATCAGTCTCATCAGAAACGAGGACTTCGATTCTAACATTATCGAAACAAGAATCTTTGGCACTGGCTACTGTTGTGGTACCAAGTGCTTTGGCGCCGATGTCGACACCAGCTTCTCTCGTCTCCCATTCGGTACCGACCTCACCATCTGCACCACAGCAGACTTTGGTGCTGAAGTCTGAATCATTACATGTTCCCTGGACAAGCTATTCCCCTTCCATAGATTCCTTTGTGGGGCAGCTACCCAGTCCTTTTTTGGAAAGGCCAGAATCTCCCTCTGGGATGTCTGTCCAGTCTTCCAGGAGTCTTTCTGAGGTAGATGCCAGACAGGTGGATCAGCTTTTGGTGGCCATGGGTCTTCCTGCACCCTGTCAGACCTCTCTCCCCTCTGGAGTTTTTTGTCTCTTAAGACTTCTCTGACCTCCTCAGGAGGCTTAGAGCCCACCACTTCGTTTTCCCTTGTTCAAGCTGTTTTGGTGCCGACAGGCACTCCCTTTTCAGCTCTAGGGAACTACTCTGATGTCTTTGGTTCCATCAAAACCGGTAGATTCTCGGGGTCATACCTCGGCTGTTGGTTCTGAGGGTTTCAGATCGGTTCCTATTTTTTATTCTGAGTCATTAGTTCTTGGCTCCCTTACAGTTGCGGGCTCTTCCCCAGCTCCTGCTTTGGATGGTGGTTTTTACGGAGTGGAGTGTGACTTCTGTTCTGGGCTCCCATCCCTATTCAGGGGGGTCCTGCCTTCCAAGTCATGGAGAAGGCATTAGCCTCTGTGGGCTGTCAGCTGGCCCCTTCAGTATCGGAGTGCCACATGTCTGTACCTTCTGGTCAGGAGCTGCCACCATCTTCCATGTCAGGACAGCGAGCACTGAAACTGCATGTTACCCCTGTACAGGGTCTCTCCTCTTCGGAATTTTCCTCAGAGTTTCCCACTGAGGAACTACCTCGAAAGAAGACATTCAAGAGGAAGCACTTAAGTTCCTCAGAGGAATCTGTCACAGAAGATACATACTTCAATGAGGGGGAGGGCCCCCCCCCCAGTCACCCCTTGAAGATGTCTCCTTTGGAGACATCCTGGAGGTCCTAAAACAGAAGGGCGATTGGAAGCCGAAAGACCTGTCCTCTTAGGAATCCATGTACTTGCAAGCCATTGCTCTCCCATCTACTTCCTGGGTGACTCCGCCTGCTGATGACCTCATTAAATTGATTGCGCAGCTGGAGTGGAAAGCCTATGATTCCATCGAGTCAATTCCCAGGAGACCAGAACAGATCTTATCAGCACCCAAAGATCACCAATATTAATCAAAAGGTTTAGCAAGCAGTAGATGCCTAAGTGGTAGCAGTAGCCACCATAAAGACACTCACCAATGAGAGTCCCACTGTCCACCCACCTAACAGAATCTAGGACAATGGACATATTTGGAAAGTAGGTCTGTGCTTCATCAACCTTCACTCTAAGGTCCTTGAATTTCATCGCACACTTTACTAGACTCCAGAGAGTTCTGATTAAGGAGTTATTAGATACCCTTGCTGGAGCTGTGTTTGACGAGGTGTGGCATAAAGTTGCCTCTCAGCTGGCCACCATGGGGTCTATATTGAACTCGTCCATGCGGCTAATTGTATGTGCAGCTGAGAGGACAACCAGGACAGCAGGTTCAGGAGTTGCCATAAGGTTGCAAACCTGGATGTATTTGAGAGAGTTTGCGTAGCCCTTCAAGTCTTCCTCTGGCAATGCTCTTTTTGATGGATCATGCTTGTTTAGCCCCAAAGTCAGACACATTAGTCAGGTGCTAAAAAGATGGAAAGACCCTTTCTGCTGTGAGCATTAGTTTTTCTACTCCTCGGTGATCCTACCCCAAGAATCTGAGGAGTGGGAAAATTTGGTTCAAGAAGTCCTAGTTTCCTTTTCAGGACACACTCCTGATAGCTCCCCTTGGGGCAGAGGGGGGAGCTCTAATGGAAGACATCAACCCCGTGGCAGAGGGGGTAGTGCTAATGGAATACGTCTACCCCGTGGCAGAGGTGGCCTGCGAAATCAGGGCTCCAGAGACTCCTACCCTGGACAGTCCTACCAGACCCCTGAAAGGAGTCCTGATTGCTTACCTCTGGAAGCAGTTGGAGGAAGACTCTCACTGCACCAGGCAGCCTGGCAACTAATAACTTCTAATAAGTGGGTGCAGAAAATCATTACCAGACGTTATCATATACCCATTATTCTTTTTCCAAGATCAGAAAGAAGAGTCCCTGATGGTACCACCCCATCAGAGGGACCTTGGAGAGTCAAAAGTTGCTAGAAAAAGAGTCCTCCATGACGTCCCACCAGAACAGATAGGTTCCAGATTTTACTTAAGGTTCATTTTAGTGCCAAAAAAGACAGGGGACTGGAGATCAATATCGAATCTCAGCCTTATGAACAAGTTTGTTCAGCAAACAAAATTCCGGATGGTCACGGTTCAGTCTATGCTTCCCTTTCTAGAGGAAAATGATTAGATGTGCTCTATAGACCTTCAAGATGCATATTACCACATAAAAATGAATAAATGCTCCAGAAGGTTTCTCTGCTTTTGGCTAGGAGCCAGTCATTTCCCACCGCTTATACAAAGTTTTTCTTGGAAGGTCCCTTCCATCTAAAGCCCCCATTCATGGACCCTGTAGCTCCATGGGATTCAACCGTGATTTTGCAATCTTTGGTACCCCCCCCCACACACACACACACACACACACACACACACACACACACACACACCTCTTTAAACCTGGAGCAACTTGCCATCTCAAATTTCTATTGTGGAAAACTTTTTTCTAGTGTCCATTACTTCTGCAAGGAGAGTTTATGAAATTCAAACATTGTGTGAAATCCCATGTCTGATTTTTCATAAGGATAGGGTTTTGTTGAGAATCAGCCCTTCCTTTCTTCCTAAGGTGGACTCACAAGCTAATATTAATCAAACTATTGATCTTCCCATTTTCTTCCCCAATTTCTCCAATAAATGTTCAAAGACAATTATGTTTTCCCCTTGACAGGACTAGAGAGTCTAGAAAATCGGACCAATTGTTTCCTTTTCAGGTCTAACTTTGGGAAAACCTGTCTCAAAAGTTACCTTATCAAGATGGCTAAGAGATTGTATTAACTTTATTTATAATCACAACAACCACAAGTTATCTGCGCCTGTAAATGTGCATTCCACCAGATCAATAGCCACATCAGCTGTTTTCCACTCTAGGGCGCCCATGGATGAAATATGTGCAGCTGCAACATGGGCTACTCCACATGCCTTTGTCACTCATTATAAATTGAATATGGTCTCCAGAGGAAGAGCATCCTTTGGCTCTATGGTTCTCAGGAATATCCTTCTATAAGGCCACCCAGGACCTAAATACCTGGGGACTCTGTCCCATTTGTCAAGAATGAATGAAGATTGACAACATCAGGTAAAGAAGTTATGTACTTACTATAACGTTCCATCTGTGTTGTCGAATTTCATTCATTCTTGACATACCACCATCCTTCCTCCTTCTACAAATTTCCTGGAGGATTGGACACTTATTCTGGGGAACTGTAGATTTCACCTTGGACATGGCTTCTATCTTGTATAGTTGTTCTACTGTACTCTTTGGCTGCAAACTCGATCTGAGGTAATGGAGAGGGGCATTGTGGGTAGAGTCTTAGCTTGAGAGTTTTTTGGCTGGCGCGAGCTGTAGAACTGCTGAGCCAGTTCCGAGGATTGGAACAGAGTGCCATTCGTCAAGAATGAATGAAGACAGAGAACACAGATGGAACGTTATGGTAAGTGCATACATTTTTATACTCACCATAACAAATCTGTTCCAGGAAAGGTCAAGGCCTACTCTATAAGGACCTTGGCTTCTGCTTTGGTGTTTTGGAAAGAAGTGGATTCTAGAAGTGGCTACTTGGTCCTCTCTATATATTTTTTGAAGCACTATAAGCTGGATTCCTTCTCTAGGTGTAGATCATACTTTGCTAGGACCATTCTCCAGGGGATCCTAGACCTGTTCTCCTTGCACCTCTCATAAAGTTAGCTCTGGTAAGCTAACCAGATAGCTAAGGCTACTGCAGCAGTGATCAACATGAAGAGCACAATGCAGTTGTATAAGCTGAACTTACCATAACAGCAGATTTTCGAATGATCACTGTTGCAGAAGCTGCTTCCCCCAACCCATTTTTTAGTTGTTTTTTTTTTTTATGCCAGGGTGTGAACATTTTATTTCTTGTTATTCCTAGCCTTTTCCATTTCAGGTCTCTGCATCTCTGTCTCTGCTGGCAGGAAAGCTGTGAAGGCCTTTGTGCCCAAGCTTGTCTTTTAGTCAGCTCGAGCTTCTTGACATTTTAGGCACATGGAACTTGTCTCTAAAGCTTTGGAAGCTAGCCGGCTGTTACATCCTTGGTAAGATATAACCCCTTATAGCTAAGGCTACTTACAGCATTGATCATTCAAACATCTACTGTCATGGTAAGTTCAACTTACATAAGTGTACTTTCTTCTAACTCTGCTATCATGTTGTAGTCCATTTCTTAGTTACCTTAAGTGCTTAGCATTGAAGGGATAACTTTATTTGTTTTTGCTTTTACAAGAATTGTATTGTGTATAAAGTCAAAGATGCTATGCTTTTTGAAAGCAGTTGGCTAAACTGAATTGCTGCAGTCCTGTAACTTAGATAATCAAGCAGTACGTTACAGCTAACTGTTTGTCATGACTTTCCCCAAATGTGACTTGCTTCTAAGGCTTCTTCATTTTAAATCCAGACTAGACACTTGTCTTTTTCTTTAGAATGCACCATTTGTTTGCTCATGTTCCTGTGGTATGAAAAAATGAGCATGTAGCAGTCAAGGTATTCTTTTTGCACATTTCACACCTGTCCTTTGAGGCTTTGATCCACGAGCAGGCTGTCATGGGATAACATACTTGAGGTCTTGCCCCAGTGGAGTTCAGCTAAATTCTTATGAAGTAAAGAAACTTCCATTTTGGTGAATCTGTTTCTCTCGGATTATTCTTAAAATGCTGTAAAGATAACATAGAAACTTTGCAGTTTCTGGGTGGACCCCCTCCCCCCTTCAAAACAAAAAAAAAACAGACTTGATTTTACCACATATTTGAGCATTTTATTAATTATCGTGAAATTGTCAGATGTGGCTTGAAACGTTGCATGCAATTACACTTCAGTTGAGTTCAAACCAGGTCTCTGGAAGAAAGAGGTCATAATCCCTCTCTACTCATCCCTCATTAGACCGATTATAGAATACAGTGCCTCATTTGGTCTGTACCTCACTAGACACCTACAACAACTGGAAAGGCCACAAAAATTCCTCACTAAGAGGATCTTGGGCCTTAGATGCATGCCCTATACGGACAGACTCAAAAAAACTCCAGCAATACTCTGTCTCTTATCACCTACTTAGAGGCGATCTCTGCTTGACTTACAAAGCCATGTCTGACCCAGAGCTACTAGATATGCTACACCTAAGGAAATCCCAATCTCTCCATGCTACATGCTCCAGGGACCTAAACCTCATTTGCCACAAAAAACATAACATGCTGGAGGGACAGGTTCCTAACCCAGAGACTTCCCATACTCTGGAACAAACTTCCCATTCACATCAAGCAGTGTACTTCACTGGCTCTCTTTAAGAGAAATCTTGACAAGTGGATGGGCAATAGGAAGTTCACCCAGAGGATCACTTCAGTGGCCTTGCTTTACAGGGGCACTGGGAACTAACTTTGGGTGGCATGATGCCAGAGAATCTTCTTTGGCCAGGCTTATATAGGCTCCAGGGCTGTTAGCCTATTACACACCTATGAACCATGGTCCAGATCAGAATTTATGTCAGCCTTCTTCAACATCTTCAGTTGTAGTTGTTCACTTATGATTATATAAAAACACCAAATACCCACATGTGAACACGGTAAACACATGAAGATGATGCCAGGCAGTAAAATCAAAAGTTCAAAGTTTGAGTGCTTTTGTACTGGTAATCCAGAACTTCATCAGAATAAAATACACACCTACAAACAAGCCTTAAATGATGCATCCAATTACTTAACCATTAATTGGTATGTAATTAAAGATACATAGAGCTGAAGTGAAAGTGTTACACAATCAGAACATGAATGTATTCAGAAAAAAAGTTTAATTAATAATGGTTTTGTTGCTGTAAAACCATTACACTTTCCTGTATACATGAAAAATCAACTTACAAATAAAAATCACCCAACAATTATACCAATACGTAAATTACTTATAAGAACCTAACCATTGTAATGTATAAGCTTTATTACTCCCAGTGGACAACTAAATATCTCTAATGAAGGATATTCGCCCTTTATTTAAGAATAGGACCCAGGTTGATAAGGTCATTTAGACCGGGGGGGGGGGCACTGCATTTAATCTCAGTTGCCAGTACAACTCTTTAATAGCAATGCGGTTTTCCCAATCTCCCCCCATCATTTTTAACTAATTCAATAATACCAATGTATGCTTATACGGTGCATTATTACTGTTTTTCCTTTGGATAGCATATAAACGTTCATATACTCTTTTACGGAAAACTCTGTCATACCTACATAAAAAGAGCAACAATTTTGACAAATAGCAATATATATTATACCTTTACTATTGCAATCTCCCGTGTCCAAATGTACATGTTGTAAAGGGTTTCCCACAGTCAGCTGTTGCTTAGCTAAAATATAGGGACAATATTTACAAGACCCACATTTACTAGTGCCCTTCTTATGACCAAATCTCAGTACTGGATGTTCCAACAAATATTTTAAATTGAATTATGTTTTATATACAAATCGTGGTGTTTCACCCAGTGTAGTGATCAAGTCTGAGTTAAAGTGAAAAATTACCCAGTTCTTAATTGTATTTCTCACTTCCTTGCTAAAACTTCCATAATGTAATACCATGAAATCCACAAATGAAGTGTTGTTTTTTGGATTATGTGACACAAGAGGTTTCTCAGACCCCAAAAGTGGTTTATATCTATGACCCCACTCAGAAAGAATGTTAGCACATGAGGTTAGTAGGTCTGAGGGGGATACCCTCTTTCCCTAAACATAGTACATAATTCAGATATTTCTGTTTTAAAATCTTCCAACTTCAAACACATTCTTGAAACCCTAATCATTTGGACTTTCACTAGATTTCTCTTAATATGTGTGGGATGGTTACTTGTAAAATCAAGGTATGTGTTAGAGTATATTGATTTTCTATACAATTTTGCACAAAATTTGTTCTCATAGTTTTTATGTACAGTAATGTCCAGATAATCTATGCTGTCCTTAGATAAATTGTGTGTAAACTTGAAAAAAGGATGAATGTTATTCAGGTAATCAATGAATTCTACCACTTCTATTTCGTTACCCTTCCATAACAAAAAAATCATCCAGATAACGTATATAATATAGTATAATATGCCATTTGTTTTTAAAACTAGAGTTCAATATATATTGCTTCTCCCACGAGTACATGACCAAATTGGCATAAATGGGTGCTACACATTTTTTTTTGTTTAAAGTACTCCCCCTCAAAAACAAAAAAGTTGTTTTTTTAACACAAATTCCATAAGGAGCATAATAAAAAGTTAATCATATTGTTGTTAAGATGACCAAGTTCAATTAGGGCATTAAAAAACAATTCAAGCCATTCCTTATGTGGAATGGACGAAAAAAGGTTAACTGTCAATAGTAACAAAAATACCATCATTGGTATAATCATTTTTGACTTTCTTCAAAAAGTCCCATGAGTCGATACGTATATGGTGTATAGGTTTTAAAATACCTTTATGTATTCTATCAATAAATAAACCTACGTATGGATAGAACTATTCTGTGAAGCCACAATCAATCTGAAAGGGGGACTGTAAATATTCTTATGAATTTTAGGGATGCTGAAAGCAATGGTATGACAGGATGCTCATTCAACAGAAAATTGGAAGTTGGTTCGTTAATCACCCCTTGCATCAGAGAATCATCCAAAAATAGCTCTATCCTTCTATGTGAAATGGTGATTTCATTCAAAGAAACCAGTTCATATGTATCTGTATCGTATATGAAGAATCGATGTAGTCAGTCTTTTTCTTTAAAACCATCCCTCCACCTTTGTCAGGCTTCATCACCCTAATGTTATTGTTAGATCTTAATTTGTACAGTAAAGATGACTCTTCTTCACTAAGATTAGAAAACTTAGACGTGTGAGAATTGTAAGATTTATAAATCTCCTGGGTGCAAATCTTTTCGAAGCCGACTAATGTGGGATGAAATGGGGGGTTAAAAGTACTTTACAGTCTGAAACTATTATCATAGAGAGCTGTTCCCTCGTCCTTCTTAAATAACTTAAGTTTTCTAGTAAATAGTTTGTTTTTGTCAGTACTTTGACTATATAACTTTTACGGTTAGGTACAAATTTTAACCCTTTTTTGTAATAAAAAGTGACGTGGTTCTACACCTATTTCAGTGTAATTAAATAAGTTAAAGCCATTGTAACGCACCATTTTACCATCAAATGCATGGATTATCTGATTCTTAACTGACAATTGCTGATGTCCTTCTATTCCTATGTTGCAGTATTCTTGTGGGATTTCCCCCTCAGCTGACCAGTACATCGGCTCCTATACAAAAACTTCAGCTTGCCTGTTGCAGCTGCATGGGACATCACACATAGAGCCATAAACCAGGGTCCTTAAATGTAACTTCTGCACGTACAGACCTCGGAACTTTTCATCCGCAGACTGCATCGTGTGCTTCGCTCCTTCAATGCAAATGTCTCAAAAACTAAGTACCCCGTTGGAGTTTTTTCTTCTAATTATTTTGCTAAAACTTGGTTTGTTGTAGCTAGCCATAGCCAATGTCAGCAAAAAAAAGGTAAATGCCAATGCAGGTGCCAGATTTCCCATCAAGACTCGCACGACCGCAGCGTTTTTTGCTTAGGCCGAGAGAACGACCACATCGTCTGCTTCATTTGCCAATCATTTGTACCCAAGACCCTGCACAGCCGTCTGGCTGCTCTTAATCTTTACTTGGTGAGCTATTGGCTTGTAAAAAGCGGGCTATTCTACTCGTCAGTTAAAGTTCACCTTTCTGCTATCTCAGCCTGCCTACCTCTAGAATCTCCCTTGCTAGCCAGGTTCGATGTTAAGCTTTTCTTAAAAGGGGTCCTACCACATAAGGCCTCCAAGAAAGCCCATCCCACCACCCTAGGACCTGAACTTCATTCTGGAAAAGCTATCCCAGCACCCATTTGAACCTGCTGGGACAGGTACTCTTCAGATGTGTACATGGAAAACAATTCTGCTAGTGGCCATAACTTCAGCCAGAAGGGTGTCAGAACTACAGGCCTTGATGGCCTACCCCCCCTTGCACTACTTTCCACAAGGACAGGGTTAACACTAAGAAGTTGACCCTTCCTTCACACCTAAGGTGGTCAACTATTTGTCATTAAATCAGTCTATTCACCTGCCCAATTTCTACCCCTCTCCCACCAATGAAGGGGAAAGGATACTTCACTCCCTGGATGTACACAGACAGTTGAGATTTTACCTGGACAAAACAAAATCCATTAGGAAATCTAATCAACTTTGTTTCATACCACCCCAGGGCCATGGTCAAGGCGGTCTCCAAACAAACCAGAAAAGCCATTTGCCTCTGTTACTCTCTCCATGGCAAAAAACTTCCATTAGGATTAAAAGCTCACTCCAGAGCAATGGGAGCCTCCAAAGCCTTCCTCAAAGGCCTGGACACTACTTCCATTTTGGAAGCAGCCAGATGGTCCACCCTACACACTTTCACCAAATACTACAAAATAGACAATGTCTCCACAGCACGAGCAGGATTTGCCAGGGCAATCGTACAGGGATTTTTAGAATCAGCCTCCTCTTCTGCCACCCTTCTTTCCAACTAAGCGGTGGAACTATCCCACAGCAAGAATACTGCAACATAGGCATAGAAGGACATAGAATAGGTGTGTAAAATCTTACCATAACCATAGATGCCCTTCTCTTCCATG
The DNA here is from genome assembly GCF_019279795.1 of Protopterus annectens. Lineage (NCBI taxonomy): Eukaryota > Metazoa > Chordata > Ceratodontiformes > Protopteridae > Protopterus > Protopterus annectens. The sequence goes on from NC_056737.1 coordinate 262,815,301, forward strand.
TTGCAGTATTCCTTCCCACCCATCAACCTCCCTTCTTTTCTCTTACCCAGTACAGCATATCCTTAGGCTCCTGGTACCCTATACCCTGCACTGGGGACCTATGAAAATCACATAAGGGCCCTATACCTGACATCACTGGCATCTTCTCCTGCTGGGCCTTATACTCCTGCTGGGCTTTCAAATTCTGAGGTCTGTACTTGCAGACATCACATTTAACTCATTCACTCCAGAGCAGCTCAGGAAGAGCTGCCTGCTGAATTCCACCATAGGAACAACAGAGCAGCCTGAGCTCATTTTCAGAAAATCCATTTATAATACTATACAGAAAACAAATGCTCATAACTCTTTAACTATAAGAGCTACACTAAAAATGTAAACGCGAAAGTTGTTCAGCAGACACTGACCTTTCCAACAGTGTAAATGTTGATAGTGCATATCAAAGTCATAATGAAATATTTGGCAAGGAATGCTGATATTGTGCAATTTTTTTAATTTTTTGGAAAAGCAAAGCACAATATCTTGGTCTATGTACCATGCAGACCCATACAATTTGAATTTAATTTGTTAGTATGAATGTCAGCTTTAAAATGATATTTTAACCATAACTGTGTGACACTCCTTTCATGAGATATTCACAGAAATATGATTAGTATATTATTTCTCATAATTGATAAATAAACAAAGCATAATATCTCATCACCTGTAACAGACAGAGCCTACATATCAGTGTAGAAGTTGTGCATCTGAATGTCAGCTTCAAAATGACGCATCATTTGTGTGATTACCATGCTCCCTCGCAGAGATATGGGCATAATAATGAGAAGTATTGTAAATGTATAATTATCATATTCGTACAAGACTAAAACTGTGATATCTGTACGTGTGTACAGTGCCTAGACACAGTTCTTTTACCATGATGTAAGGAGCAACACTGTCTTCAAAATGATGCATTACTTCACACAACGTGGTGCTCCCTTGCAAAGTTATTTACCAAAATATGAAAAAAATCATGATTTCCATAACCTAAGTCGGAAACAAACTTTGATATTTGCCTATGAGTACAACATACAGGTACCATTCTTTTACCATGTTAGAACTATAAATAATCTTTTCAAAATGAGGTATTACTTAGCACATTCAGATGCTCCCTTGCAAAGTTATTTACCAAAATATGAAAAAAATCATAATTTCCATAAGCATAAGTCTCAGACAAACTTTGATATCTGCACGTGTCAAACATACTGGCACAATTCTTTTACCATATTAGAACCAGCAATACTGTCTTCAAAATGAGATATTACTTGGCACATTCAGATGCTCCCTTGCAAAGTTATTTACCAAAATATGAAAAAATCATAATTTCCATAACCTAAGTCAGAAACAAACTTTGATATATGCCTATGAGTACAACATACAGGTACCATTCTTTTACCATGTTAGAACTAGAAATAATCTTTTCAAAATGAGTTATTAGCACATTCAGATGCTCCCTTGCAAAGTTATTTACCAAAATATGAAAAAAAAAATCATAATTTCCATAACAGTTATTTGCCAAGCTCAGAGAAATTAATTTTACACAACACATTTCATAATAGTGTTTTACTTACTATACTGGTCTGACTTGGTCATGGGTGTTTTCCATTCTTCTCACAATCATGCATGGCTCTCCTCACGCCATTGTGGAGGTTGGTCAAGAAGAACGCAATGCCCTCAAGTGAATGCCATCCCTTCTGAACCAGTGAACATCTTCCCTTCCAGTGACTCTCAGAACAGCAGAAGACCGTCTTACCTTATCTGAAATAAAGCATGGGTGGACACTGACAAGGGTGCACAGCAAGGGCACACGTAAAGAGAAAAAGCAGGGTAAGGACCGCCGCTCCACTAATATGCCTAGGACAGGCATGGGGCTCCAGATGTTGGTTATCTGTAGTGTCCCATAGCTGTGCGGCTGCCCACTCAGACTGCTGATACCACTATGGTCTCATGACCTCCTTCAGTGTCAGCAGTCTGCCTTACCTCTTTACCTGTGCCCATTCAGCAATGGACCTAAGGGATGAGGGACTGAAGTAACTCACTAATTGCTGTCCTGACCTTCATACATGTACTACTCTCACCTACATACGCTGACTACACCTGATGGGAGGGAGACTGAGGGGAGAGCTACATCAAGGCAACATGTCAAAAGACCAAGACTGACCCAGGCTGTGTCTTTTTGCATGTTTTTGCAGTACATCACAGTGGCACACCCAAGCCCATGCTTACCGAGGACAGCAGCACTATGGGACTGTGCTGTAGAGTCTCCAGGTTCCCAAGTGCGATCCCGGTGGATCACAAGATCCATGCTGGCTGGGTATGCCCCCTGTGATGCACCCAGCAACACAATATTCGGCGATGGGACAGCATAAGGATTTTGGCTGCTCCCTTTCCAGTGACTCCCAGAACAGCAGAAGACAGTCTTACCTTATCTGAAATAAAGCATGGGTGGACACTGACAAAGGGTGCACAGCCAGGGCACATGTAAAGAGAAAAAGCAGGCTAAGGACCGCCGCTCCACTAATATGCCAAGGACAGGCATGGGGCTCCAGATGTTGGTTATCTGCAGTGTCCCATAGCTGTGCCGGCTGCCCACTCAGACTGCTGATACCACTATGGTCTCATGACCTCCTTCAGTGTCAGCAGTCTGCCTTACCTCTGCCTTTTCTCTTTACATGTGCCCATTCAGCAGTGGACCCAACAGCCTGGTCACAACTTTGATGTATAGTGTGCTCTGCATATCTTACTGCTGTCAGCAGTCTGCTAGACACTTATGGCCATGGTACTCACCAAAGCATTCCATGCATAGGTTAATCTTGCAGGTCGGGCATCCCCATGATGGTTCAGCACGTTTACCCTTGATGGCACAGTTTTTGCATCGTGCCTTCCGCCATTTCACTGGAAAGTGTGAGCCTTCTTCAAATCGTGTTATGGGCTCTGGGATGGTAATCTCTATGCATCTTTTCCTCTTGTAGGTGGTCAGGTAGGTGGTCAGGAGGTGCATGCCTAGGTGTCTTCTAAACTGTAACTGGCTTGCCGCAATAAAGCGGCCAGAACGTGAAAGCTGCCGGTGGCTAGCACTCTCACGGAATAAAATGTAAGCATTCACTATGGCCACATCCCATAGGAACCAGAACAAGTACAGCCACCATTTCCTTGCCTTTCGAAAGCAGTTGGATACTGCGTCCTGAGCTGATCTGCTCGGTCCACCCCATTCATATATGTGTTGTACATGTTTACAACTGGTGGACATGGCACTGCAGCTTTTGTTCCATCGTGCTGTCTCCTGTGTATGCTGGAGACTGCCAAGGTTGGGTTACTATTAGTTGACAGAAGAAATACTGGGTTGCTATCCTTCCATTCAGTTGCAAGCAATGGTCCACTCTGCAGCTGCTTGTAGAACCCTCGAGGCGCTTTACCAATGGCTTGTCGGTTGAATGTTACAGGCCATCCAGACCTATTGGTGCGCATGGTTCCACAGCAGTAAAGACCGTCCTGCAGCAGTTGCTGTGCCAGAGGGACAGATGAGAAGAAGTTGTCAAAGTAAATGTGATGCTTCTTTCCAATCAGCCCCCGCGTTAGTTCGACCACAACTGTGTGCCAGTCCAACCTCTGTGGTCTGCTCTGC